>NC_034611.1:14737183-14769983 GCF_900095145.1 Mus pahari | reverse complement strand
AGAATGGATCGATTCTCATTCTTCTACATGATAGCCGCCAGTTGTGCCAGCACCATTTGTTGAAAATGCTGTCTTTTTTCCACTGGATGGTTTTAGCCCCCTTGTCAAAAATCAAGTGACTATAGGTGTGTGGATTCATTTCTGGATCTTCAATTCTATTCCATTGTTCTACTTGTCTGTCGCTGTACCAGTACCATGCAGTTTTTATCACAATTGTTCTGTAGTACAGCTATCCATTCTTCAGTTGAGGAACATCAAGGTTATTTCCATATTCTCACTGTCACAAGTAAAGTTGCTATGAACATTATATAGTGAGTGTCTCTGTGGGATAGTTGGGCATCCCCAACTATCTGTTGGATTTTGTCAAGGCCTTTTAAGCATTTAATGGGGTTGTCATGTGATTTTTCTACTTTTAGCTTATTTGTGTGGTGGATTATGTTCATCGTTTTTCATACATTGAACCATCCCTGAATCCCTTGGGGTAAACTTACTTGATCGTAATGGATGATATTTTTTATCTGTTCCTGCATTCAGTTTGAGAGTATGTTATTGAGTATTTTTGCATCAGTGCTCATAAAAGAAATTGGTCTGGAATTCTTTTTATTTGGTCTTTGTGTGGTTTCGCTATTAGGGTGAGTATGGTTTCATACAAAGAGTTTGGCAGTGTTCCTTCTGTTTCTATTTTGTGGAATAATTTAAAGAGCATTGGTATTAATTCTTCCTTTGAAAGTCTGATACAATTCTGCACTAAAACCATCTGGCCCTATGCTATTTCCTTAGGTGTTATAGGGCTGTTTAAATAGTTTATCTTATCTTGATTTAAATTTGGTAAGTGATATCTAGATAAAAATCATTAATTTTTTTAAAGATTTCCAAATTTCTGGAGTACAGGCTTTTGCAGTAAGGCCTAATGATTCTTTGAATTTCTTCATTGTTTGTTGTTACATCCCCCTTTTCATTTCTGATTTTATTTAGATAATTTCTATCTTCCTTTTAGTAAGTTAGGCAAAGGAATTGTCTACCTTGTTGATTTTCTCGAAGAACAAGCTCTTGGTTTCTTTGATTTTTTTTCCATTTTTTCTCTGTTTCCAATTGAATTATTTCAGCCCTGATTTTGATTATTTCCTGCCTTCTACTCCTTTCCTTTTCATTTTTCCCCGGGGCTTTCATTTGTACTTTTAAATTACTAGTATGAGAACTTTCTAATTTATTTATAGAGGCACTTTGTGCTATATGAGCTTCCCTCTTAGCACTACTTTCATTATGTCCCGTAAATTTGGATATGTTGTGCCTTCATTTTCATTGAATTCTTGAAAGTCTTTAATCTCTTCATCTTTTCCCTGACCCAGATATTATTGAGTAGAAATTTCTTCGATTTATATGAATGTGTAAGCTTTCTGGTGTTTCTGTTATTGAAGTCCACCTTTAATCCATGGTGGTCTGATAAGATACAAGGCCTTATTTCAATTTTTATGTATTTGTTGATACCTGCTTTGTAATTGATTATTGGTCAATTTTAGATAAGGATCCATGAGATGCTTGAAGAATGTATATTCTTTTGTGTTTGCGTGAAATATTCTGTAGCTGTCTGTTAGGTCAATTGGATTCATGTCTATTAACTTCATTTTTTCTCTCTTTAGTTTTTCTCTGGATGACCTGTCAATTGGCTAGAGTGTAGCTACCATGAGCCTTGCACAGAAACAAGAGAATAAAGCATGTTTTAAGTGTGGAGGTTTGAGTCATTTTAAAAATGATTGTCCTAGGATTAGAGGTACTAAGAGTGAGCAATCAGGCTATGCCCCAGGAGTTTGTCCTAGATACAATAAGGGTAATGACGGGGCCAGGGAATGTAAATCTAAGACATATTCAAGGCCATCATGTGTTGGGAAAATGAGCAGAGGGGCCAGCCTCAAGCCCCCAGAAGCCCACAGTAAGCTTCCTGTAGCAGGGTAGCTCTGAAGGTGTTATATTACCCTGGCTTTTGTTGATTGTGTTCTTTTAACTGCCTTAGTCTTGCTGTCTCTGACTGTGGCTTGTCCCTCCTGAAGCCTGTGTGTCAGTAGTCCTGGGAGATCAGTTCTCTCTGGGATGAATTTGGGTATGGAAAGCTGTGGCACAGGGTCATTTCTAGGCACACATGGAAATCAGACGGATCCTGTCCCAGGCTACTCCTTGGATCCTGTGTCCTGAGAGCTCATGGCAGGTCCTTCTGAGCACAAGTGGTGGTCTTACCTGTGCTCACAGGCTTATCAGCACTCCTGGGAGACCAGCTCTTTTCTAGGGGTATTGATATTTGGGTATGGAGCTCTGTGGCACTGTATCATCCCCAGGCACTGTGGCACAGCATCAGCTCCAGGTACAGACCAAAACCAGAAGGCACATATTAACATTTTTGCCCTGAAAAAAAATTTCTAATGGTCAAGTGCAAATCTAAGGAGGAAGTAGAAATGTGAGTAGCAGTACAAAGCCACAGGAGTCATTCTGAGGGGACACACTGGCTCTGTATCACATCACCAAACCAAAGTGAATAATCTCTTAGGGGTGTGCTTAAATAACAAACACAGTGCATTCACCATAACTCTGCAAAGGATGGGTGGTGCTGTGAACAAGTTTATATGGTACCTTAGTGTCTCTAATAGGGACTGTTACAGTACACAAGTGTGTATGTGTAGAGAACTTGTATGTATCCTGAACAACTGCAGTCATGTATGCAAGGGAACTTAAATTTAAATGAGCCAGATGAAGCGTCCGTCTGTCTAATCTTTTTTTTTTAAGATTTTATTTATACGAATACACTGTAGCTGTGTTCAGACACACCAGAAGAAGACCATCAGATCCTATTATAGATGGTTGTGAGCCCCCATGTTGTTGCTGGGAATTGAACTCAGGACCTCTGGAAGAGCATTCAGTGCTCTTAACCACTGAGTCATCTCTCCAGCTCCTGTCTATTATCACTCTCATTCCACAGAAAGTCTACTGTTCTCTACCCCACCACAATGGGAAACTCTTCAAAACAAACCTGTAAAGTCTATGCACAAATCCCTGGGCATTTCAGGAGTGTCAGAGTCACAGTGGAAGACACGGTCCATCCACATATAGTGATGCCAACTCCAAGCAACTTAGATTCTTATATTGTACACATACATAAATTCTATCCAACATAAAGATTTAAGGGGGAAAGTTATTCACACTACCAAAAGTATATAAAATACAAGTATTCTGATATGAAAACAGTGCATCTTCCAAAGGAGTACATGAGGTTGTACATGCAACACATGAGGATGTACATGGAGCACATGAGGATGTACATAGAGTTCATGGGTTGTACATGTAGTACATGAGGATGTACATGGGAATGGAAACAAATGATGGTTAAAAACACTAAGCTAAGCTCAGCATACCCTTACAAAAGAAGGAACAAGGGAAATGTATACAACACACAAAGAGAAACACATTTCTCAATGAACACCATTAATCAAATGATTAGTCCAGCAACACCGGAATAAAATAGTAACGCATGTGGCCAGAGTGCAATGACCACAAAAGCTCTGAAAGTCACAACATAAAGATAAATAAAAATTGTTTGGAGAACAGTACTTAATATGTGACTGACAAGAAACTTAAGTTTGTATTCTGGGGTGCCATTCTAGAATCACTCTACATTGATGTAGAGAAAGTCAAACAAATATGATTGGTATTGTACAAGTTCTGTAAAACTCTAAGAGTAATTCAAATGCTCATTTCTCACTAAGAAATACTTAAATGACATACTGTACGCTTGTTGTGCTGGATAGGTTTTATGTCAACATGACAGAAGCTAGAGTCATCTGAGAGGAGGAAACCTCAACTGAGAAATTGCTTCCATAAGATTCGGCTGTAGGTGGACCTATGGCACATTTTCTTAATTACTGAGAGATTGTGGGTGGTGCCACCCCTGGGCAGGTGGTCCTGGTGGACCTACAAGAAAGCAAGCTGAGCAAGTCATGAGGAGCAAGCTTGTAAGCAGCATCCATCCATGACTTCTGGATCAGTTTCTGATTCCAGGCTCCTGGCTTTCTTTGAACAGGCAACTCTCTATTCTATGGGACTGGCTGGCCATGCACTAGTGGGCAATGGCTGACCTGTTTTTATCTCATGGAGACTCTGACTCAGAACTCTACAATCTCTCCCCCTAGCTCATTGGGTGACCATTGGCGGATCACTACCACTCCAACCCCATGCTTCAAATCCCCCACAACCTTTCTGTGTACCTCAGGCAAACCTATTCTTTGTCTTCCTACCTTTCTTTCTTGAACCTGGATGAACCTCTGTGTGAAGGAAAACACAACACAAACTTAATTCAGAAATGACCGTAACTCAATCACTGGGCACAGCAACTAAAATCCTAATCTTGTAAGCCTTATCAAATATAAATCCTCAGGTAGCAAATCCTGAGGGATTGGCCATTGAAACCAGGACACACTAGTAGCTACATCTTATCCTCTCACTATCCCTGTCCTAAAGGTTTGCACTCTCTCCTGCTTCCTCTCTTCCTGTGTACAGCCTGGAGGTCTTACCTACTTGACCAGTGATTGGCTTATTTATTTATTTATTATTTATTTATTTATTTATTTATTTATTAAGGGATTAGTTCACAAAAAGTCTCCTGAGTTTCTTGACTCACTAGTTGTCCACAACCCCTCCCCCCCCCCAGGACAGCAGAATTAGCATCCAAATACAAACAGCACCAGGCCCATCCAAGACAGTCAAGCATGAGGTCATTGATGGCAACAGCAGTCCACTGATTCTCCCAAGGGGCCAGCTCCAGAATTTCTTGGGAGATGACCTCACAGTAATCTGAAAGACAGCAAACTAGGAAGACAAAGCAAGGGTTGAAGTCAGAGGCTGTCATCAGTCTATCCAACTGCATCCTCTCTGAGGGCCAGGGATTAATCAACAAACCACTGTTTAGGACTGGGGAAGACATGAGTCCCAGTACTTATGAATTTAGACAAGACTGACATGAAACCCATATTAAAAAGTTATCTCAGTATGACTAAACAGATGACTCAGCACATAAATAAGATCACTTACTGTTCTTGAAGAGGACCCAAGTTCAGGTCCTAGCATCCACACTGGGCAGTGTGCAACCACCTGTAACTCTAGTTTTAGAGAATCTGACACTGTCTTCTGGCCTCTGGGGACACCACACATTCACATGATACACACGCGTACATGCAGGCACTCATACACATAAAGTGAAAATAAATAAATGCTTCAGAAGTATTTAGTATTGACAGAATACATCACTGTCTCAAGTTGAATGGATGTTCTATTGCCATGGAACTGCCCTGATTTCTGTATGCACAAGGAGAAGCCCAGCCTGAGTAACCTGACCTTGATCCAGCCATTTCCTTCCCTGGGCATATAGTTGGGACAAATAGTGATACCCAACCAAGATGTGGACAGGAAGTAGACAGCATGAGAAACCTGGGCAACTTGAGAATTTAGTAAAGAAGCCTTGAGAAAACGATGTGTAGGGTTTAAAGCCTATCATAGATGCCACGGTGTTGTTCCTGGACTGATAACAGCAGGGGCCCACAATCCTGCAATTCAAGTTTGCAGTGACAGCTAGGGTACTGCCTGGCAGGAACTGGAGCAGGTAGAAGATTCAATAACACTTGTCAGGGTTGCAGTGCAAGGGCAAATGTCCTGTGATCTATATTTCTTTATGTGATGGTCAGCTAGGCATGGCCAGGAGGAACTGGAGGAGGAAAATCAACCTAGTGTAAGCATGTCCTATAGGAAAGGAATGAGGCACATTATTCAGGGTTACTTAGTAACAACGTGAGGTTGTCGTGGACTGGAAGGCAGGAGTGAGGGCACAGGCTAGACTTTTCTCCAAAAATCAGGTGCCTACTTTTAATGTCTAGGTAGTTTATTTTTAAATGTATGTGAGATACGTGTGTGTGTGTGTGTGTGTGTGTGTGTGTGTGTGTGCATATATGTATGAGACATGTGTATGTGTATACCCACAGAGGCCAGATAAAACCATTAGATCTTTCAGAGCTGGAGTTATAGGCAGTTGTGAACTCTCAATAGTGGGTCCTGGGCCATGAACTCAGGTCCTCTACAAGAACAACAAGTGCTCTTAACTTCTGGAACATCTTTCCACTTCCAGAATGTAAAGTATTTTCATATTGATTTTTCCATATGCTTTAATTATGTAAAGGTATTTATATTGTCTTTTCTTTTATTCCCTTTTGCAAAAAATCAACCTTGTTTCCTTCAAATGTTATTCATGTAAAATATATTTAACATAAAATTGTACACAACTGTATTATAAATAATTCATAACAAACAAAATTTTGCACAACTATATTATAAATAAAACATTAATTTTATAGTAGTAAAATTAATTTTACAAAGAAATCACAATTTTTCTTAGAATAAAACCTCCCACATAAAATTTTTATTAAAAAAAAAGAACCCTCTTTAGTAGATCTTTAGCCCGATACCGGTTCTGGCCTGAAGGTGGTGATAAAGGCAAACATTCAAAATGCAGGCTTGCTTGCTTTATTTAGTCATTCATTCGTTCATTTACTCAGTGGTGCTGGCGACTCCGATAAGCCAGGGCCTCACACATGCTAGGTGGAGCTCCCCTGAGATACAACCCCTCTTAAATACTTTTCTAAACATCGAGCTACTTCATCTCCATTCAGTAGTCCTCACACAAGCTGTATACCCTCACTTTGCTGGACGTTGAGCCTTGGTGCTTGTTTGTCAAACCACTGTGGAGCTCTGAGGCAGATAACTTTCTTGTAAGGGTAACCTGGTGGCCATGTGTTCCTCCGTGCAGGTTTGGCTGATAGCTCCTGGCTAGGTATGGATTCAAGGGTACAGAGAACTGATCCACAGTCTGGGCCCCAAGCCAAGATGCAAAGGAAGTGGACTGTGAGCCAACTGCATTTGTCCCTTCTGAGATTTTAGCCTGGACAGAATGAGTCAAGTCATGTGTGACTTAGAGTCCAAAGGGAGATTTACTCAAGGGTGATTAAAGAGATTCTATTATTTGCCAAAAGCGAAAAAAAAAAAAAAAAAAAAAGTCACTGATTCCTGGTGTGGTGTGCATCAAAGCCAGAAGGTTCGAAATATGTCCAAGCCAGGGAAAAGGAAAGGCAGATGCCTTCGGTAGGCAGTGAACTTAGGACAAGATCTGTGGAGCTTCAGTTCCCCCAGGGGGATTAGTCCAGACAGGCAGGCATATCCATGCTTTCCACTCAGGCCTACTCATAGATGGTGCTGCTACTACAGATTCTCACCAATCCAGCATTGGACTGACAAGAGAGGACTGAAGACATCCAGGCAGAGGTCAGCAGAGGGAGAAGTGAGAAAGCCAGAGAGTAAAGAGCATAGGATGAAAAATCAGGGAAGGCACTGGCTCTCTGATGTGCTTGGCACATGGGGGGTCAGGTCCTGTTCTAGTCTGTTCTGTGGCCAGGTGGGTTATGGTTTTTACCCCTAGACCCCTGTGCCTAGGCACCCTTCTACTTCAGTGCACAGACACTTAAAGTATGAGTAATGTACGCAGACAGAGCTTAACTAACGTAGAAGCGAGGGCAGACAGAGATGTATTTGGTGAATCCTCCATTTGGGAAGGGTGTGACTAGGGACAATGTATCATTGCTTGTGCTTCTTTTCATTCTCTATAATTTTGACCTCAGAAGACAGACTCAAGGGTCACATGAATGACTGTGCACATCATAGTAACCTCCAAGGGCAGTGTTGTCTGGTTGTCTGTAGACACATAGTTGTCTTCCATGTCCACTGTTTCTGCTTCTGTGAACTCAACCAACCTGGATGCAAAATATGCAAAGAAGGCAACTACATCTATGTGAGCATGCACATCCGGTTCTCTCACTCATAGGAACCATTTGCATAGCATTTATAATGTGCTAGCTGACACAAGACATGCATGTGGAAACAGTTCAGAGCCTGCTTCTTACACTGAGGGGCAAGAATCTATATGTGATGGTTGTGAAAACTTTGGCAACAGCAAAAGTTTAGTAAATGCCCAAGGACTGGAAAGTAGTTCAAAAATCAACCATGCAGTGAGTCTGGGGTGTTTCTGGTTGTGTTCTCCTGTGCAGCACTGTGGTTTGCTGGCAGCCATGGCTGTGAACAGCAGTAATTACTCTGCAGTTATACCACAGTGTCTGAAACACCTCAGCTCGAACTGAAGCCTGTGTACTGTGTTAGCACCTGCAGGGCTTTTGTCCGTTTGTTTGTTTTAAATTTTTTCTTCTAGTGTTTCTTTTCTTTCCTTCTTTTTCTTACTCCCTCCCTCCCCCCTTTCTTCTTTCCTTCTTTCTTTCCTACTTCTTTTCTGTGAGAGTCTTTTTATATAGTCCTGAGCCCTGGCTGTTCTGGAATTCACTATGTAAACCTTGAACTCATAGAGATGCACCTAATTCTGCCTCCTGGATACTGAAATTAAACATCTCGATGCCTAGAAACTGCAGAGCTTTTATTCTACACAGAATATTTCTGCTCTTTTTCTAATTCTTAAATATTGATTCGTCCTAATATTTTTATGTGTATTGTATACCCCATGCACGACTTATCCCTGTGGAAGTCAGAAGAATGTATCAGATCCCCTGGAACTGAATGAGATTGTGATGTGCCCAGTGGGTTCTGGAACTCACAGGCAGGATCTCTGCATGGAGACAAGTACTCTTGACAACTGAACGGACTTTCCAACCTAAAATTTCTGTTCTTTCAAAAAACATAATTGTTTAATTTTGAAAACAAAGGTTTAAAATACCTTCCTACTATCAATCCCCATCATGTAAAAGTCAAATCCATGTATGCTTTTGGGTTTTATTGTGTTACACTGTTTGACATTTTAAATGGCTGTTTGATTTGCTAACTTTAATTTCATTTTTAAAAAATCATTAAATTAAGTTTGGCTTGGGATTAAGACAGAATTTCCAACGATTTCAGAATTGGATTTACACATACTTCTGCCCTTGTGTCCTATGTGTTTATACAACACGGCATTCTTGGCACTTATGAAAATAAAATCCAAATATTAACTATGAAAAAAATGCTGGAGATGCTCTGTGTGATGATTAATGTTGGCAACCTGACAGGCCCTGGGTCACCAAGGAGACAAACCTCTGTACATGTCTGCAAGGTAGCTCCTAGGCTGGCCTGGCTGAGCTGGGAGGATGGCCTTCAGGTGCAGGTAGTGCCACCCCATGGAAGGAGAAAGTGAGCTGAGTGACAGCACTCACACTCTGCTCCCTGATTGCAGATGCAAAGTGACTGCTGTTGCCATGCCTTCGCTGGCAAGATGAATGGCTCCTGAACTGTGATCCAAAGCAAATCCTCCTTTTCTCCCCTGCATTGTCAGACATTTGACTACAGGTATCACAAAAGAAATTGTACCTGGTATGTCCTGTCCTGCTGTATCAAATACTTGGACAAGGTTTAATTCTTTACATAAACACAAACAAGCACATGCATCTCATAAACAAATTTATGTTCATCTTTAATGATAGGTGGTTAAAACATATATGCCTGCCAAAGAAGTGTTTTTAATGAATGTCTTTATGATTTGTTATGTTTAAGTTTTGATTTGCGTACCTATTTCATGTTCCTATAGCTAGTATCATGTCAATTCTCAGGTGAGAAGGGACTGCAAGTGGAAAAGCAGTCCTGGTGTAAAGTCTGTATGTATGTGCACACTATGCAAACTATTATGTAATATAAGCATTTGAACATGCAATGTGTTGTGTACCCATAGGAGTCTGCAGCCCACCCCTAAGGATGTCAATAGGAAGATAAAATGGTTGCTGAGAGAAAACCTAATTAAACCCTCCACACTTGTACATCATTGATTACAAATCACTATTTTGGGTGTCATACAGATGGTGATGTGTCTTAGTTTCCTACTAGATGTGCTGTATAGAACACCTATGATATGGGTGATGACCACATCAGCTTAGTTACTGTCAGAGCTCTGGGGGCCACTGATTGTCTGCTGGAGTTGGGTTCATTTATCCAGCAGCTTAAGGAACACAAACACCTTTGGTTTCTCCCTGACCCTTGTGCTCTTGAGCAACTTTCAATGCTTTGTTTCATGAATCCTTTCATTTTCTCATATGACTTCTGTATGAGGATATGTATTTGATATAGTCCTGTATAGCTCAGGCTAGCTTTAAACCCATGGCAATCTTTCTATCACAACCTCCTAGATGCTGGGACTACAGGTTTAGGCCAGCACGCTTGGCTGTCTTCTCAACTTCTTCATGTAGAAAGGAGAAATGTGAGTTCTACAAGCCATCTCTTATTGCTGGCTGTCTTCTCTGTCAGTGTGGCTGATCGCCACATGGTCACAGATGCTCCCTGACTTGAATGATACTGAGATGGCTCAGTGTGCCCAGGTATCTTGAGATTTGGAGTTCATTTCATCAGATGATAGGGTAGAGAATTCTGAACTCCAGTGACTACCTACTTCCAACAGAGTTTTCCTTTTTCTCTCTGGTAGCCCAGATGTTTTCTGATGCTTTTTGTTTATTATCTTGAGAACGTCTAAATAATTCTTAGTTTGCAAACTGGGGGGATTTTAAGTTCTTACACAATTAACTTAAAAGTTGTCCTGATGAGAGCATCTAAATGCTATGGTATGATGATGAGGCAGGGGGATCATTGCCCCCCAGAAATCAGTACCAGCCTGGGCTGAGCAAGAATTTGTCTTAAAAACTAACAAAACAAAACAAACAATAATACAAGGCTACATTTATATACAAACAGTTTCATTTGCGCAAGGTTGTCTAAAATGACTATTTAATAGGCACTAGTGGGTATATTAACTTTTAAAATAATCAAGGAAGCCGGGCGTGGTGGCATACGCCTTTAATCCCAGCACTCGGGAGGCAGAGGCAGGCAGATTTCTGAGTTCAAGGCCAGCCTGGTCTACAAAGTTAGTTCCAGGACAGCCAGGGCTACACAGAGAAACCCTGTCTTGGAAAAAAAAAATCAATGAATCCTTTGAACAACCATCTAAGAAACATCTACTGTTTTTTCCATTCCTATAAAGGTAAAAGGTCCAGACAAGCTAATTGATTTATCTATTTTACAGCCCTTGGCACTCAAACTCCACTGTTTAACACTGTTCTGCAGGAGGCAGACAGTGTGGTCAGTAAGTTTAATCCCAGAAACACTGTGACAAATAAATTTAAAAATATTCATCCATCAAAATGCTTCTAGAGCATAAGCATTAACTAATCATGGTTTTGGATAAAATAAAATCTCTACCCAGAATACAACTGAGTTCAGATTTCACAATAGAAGGTCAAATGGCAGGGTCAGGATGTGAGTAAATGCTTGGAAGAGGCTCCCCAGTGCCAACTACACTCAGGTGTGTTAGGGCATTGATTGGCTGATAGTGAGCAACATTGTTAATCACAGGTGTGACAGCAGATGGATGCTGAAGCCTCCATAGGAAAAATGGCATGATTTTTACATTTCTTAAAAGGTACATCAGACAAAACCACAGAGAAGGAATATGGCACAGATAAAAATGTTTAACTAGTTCCTGTGGTGTCTGTGTCTGGAGTCTTTCTGGAGTAAGCACTCTGACATTAGTGTGGGTGGAAGGGAGATGTCACTACTGGACCACACCTAGGATAAATCTTGAAAAATTTAATGCTATTCCAGTTTATATTCTCATTTTGTATTCTGAAGCCATAATGTAAGCAAGTAAGCAAGCATGCAAGCAAGCAAGATTGAGCAGAAGCATGCATCCAGTCAGCAGATTGTTAAAGGCAATGGCCCATTGTTTCAGCTGTTTCTCCAGGTCACTCTGTTCCAGGTAAGAAATGAAGTCATGCTTAGCAAACAGGAAGTACAATCAGTGCTTTAAATAAATGGCTAAATACATGCATTACTATCTAATAATCAGTCTCTTCTACCTTATTCTATGCCAAGATGGCTACATCACTCAAATTCAACCTGGTCAATTTATTGGGACCCTGACTCCGAATAAAAATTGGTGAGAAATGGGGTTCATAATACACCTTCATGGTAGAGAAACTGCCTGCCATGCATAAGGCCCTTGGTTCAACCCACAGAACAGAAAGGAAGAATTAGTATGACTTTGATTGAAATTATACACTATATTTTAGAACAAATTGAGAAGGGATTACAGCTTAGCAGCAACACTAATTAGAAGTTAATTTTACTTCTCAGTCTTGTGAATTGCAGAGGCTTTATTATCTTTGTGAAATTTCTGTGACTATATCAGCACATGAAAAGTTGGAAACCATGTTGGACTTCTGATTTCATACCAAGAACATTCAAAAGTGTGATATTGCATCAAGCCAAAAGCTGGTTCTGGGAGTTTCTCTTCCTCTATTTGCAAATCCTTTTCTGTCCTCTGAACCTGGGGCTGGAATCATTACTTAAATTTTCATGTCTCCTCACACATGCCCCCAAGGTGATGTCTCTTTCAGAGTTTTCTACCACCATTTAGTAGATTCCTGAAGTGGTTCAAATTTCCACAGTCTGTCATTTCAGAGTTGAGTATTGTTTTAACTCATGATTTGTTTAGAATGTTTCGAATTTTCTAGCTGAGAGATGGTTCAGCAGTTAAGCCTCTACACTGCTCTTACAGAAGGACCAAGTTCAGTTTCTAGCACTTGACTCAGATGGCTTATAAATGATTGCCACTTCAGCTCCATGGAATCTGGAGTCCTCTTCTTGCTTCTATGAGTATTACATTCATATATGTGTACACACACATGCACACACACACACACACTTAAAAGTAAACTTCTAAAAATTAAGTTGATACTTTGGCATGGTAGAACATGCCTTTAATCAATCCCAGCACTCAGGAGACAGAGGCAGTCAGATCTCTGTGAGTTCTAAGCCAGCCTTGTCACATAGTCAGTTTTGGGATAGCCAGAGCTACATAGTGAGACCCTGTCTCACAAACAAAAAAACAAAATGAAAACCAAAAAAAAAAAAAAAAAAAGAAAGAAAGAAAGAAAGGGAACATTGGTGGCCCATTTTGTGTACTTTACTGACAAGTTTGCTTCTCAATGAATTTATTGTGTGTATATGTGTGAGGAATTGATTCTCTTTCGCAACCATGTACATTCCAGGAGTTATGCTCATGCTGTCAGTCTTGGTGACNAGAGGCAGTCAGATCTCTGTGAGTTCTAAGCCAGCCTTGTCACATAGTCAGTTTTGGGATAGCCAGAGCTACATAGTGAGACCCTGTCTCACAAAAAAAAAAAAAAAAAAAAAAAAAAAAAAAAAAAAAAAAAAAAAAAAGCTGGGTTGTAAGTATAAATGCATGCTGTTTATCTATCTTGCAATAATTAATTTTTAACAAAATGAATTTATTGTGTGTATATGTGTGAGGAATTGATTCTCTTTCGCAACCATGTACATTCCAGGAGTTATGCTCATGCTGTCAGTCTTGGTGACAAGGACAAGATTCATTAGCCCTGAACCATCTAACTAGCTTTCAAATGTTTAACTAAATTTCACTGTCAACAAGGTCAACGGTTTCTATAACTTCTACCCTAGAAAAGACATGGACATTTTCTCTTGCTCTATTTATTGTTCGTTAGCATGTATATTCTTGAAGTGTTCAACAGGAATGCAACCCTTGTTTGTTTGGTGTAGGTGTCTATAGTTTTGTTTTGAGACAGAAACTCACTGTGTAAGTCCAGCTTTTCTGGAGCTTACTACATAGATCAGGCTGGCCTCAAGCTCACAGAAATCTGAGTGCCTCTGCCTTTCCGGGATTGAGATTAAAGAATGCGGTTCAATATTCTACAACTTGAACTTATGCGAGTTATTAACTCTGTAGTAGTGCCACACAGGGACTTCCTGTGCTGGGGTATGTACTCTGTAATCTGTGAATGTTCTCACAAGCAGACGTATATGGTGTTGAATGTTTTGGATTCTTGCTAGTAAGACTGAGGAACTGAATTTCTGTTTTTAGTCGAAAGTAAAAATTAAAATAGTCACATGTGGCTACCAATGGTCTTGTTGGACAGCTCAAATCTAAATCTTTTTGCTCTAGTTTCTAGCCACTTGATCTCTGGCTTTCTGAGAATGACATCTTCAAGTCTGTCCAATTTTTTATGGAGTTACTCTCTTAATCTCATGCTTCTAGTAGTTTCTACTTTCTATGCTTCAAAGCTGTGCTAAGTGCAAATGGCTATGCTTGTTCATCAGGGTCTGGGGAGTGACAGCAACAATTTGGCTGGCTGTAGCACAATGGGGTCCATTGGGAGGCCACAGACTGCGGAACTGAGACCAGAATGCCAGCATGGTTGCTCACTCTCATTGCTGTGCCCCCTTCTATGGGGCAGGAAGGAGAGGATGACTGACCCAACCCAGGGGCTGTGGATATGGATGCAAGAAGGGGCATTGTACCCCCTCAGCAAGAATAGGAGGGTAGTGGCAGACATGACAGAAGCTGTTTGCATGCTGATTTTTCCTCATGCAAGCTGAGATAACTGCTCCTGCTCACACTGGCTATGTTGGAGTGTGCTTTATATCAGGGCTAGGCTCAGGTTTTGTTTTTCTTTCATTTTACTAGGAGGAGAGTCGCTGTGTCCCCATTCACATGAAAGCAGGTGGACCTCTTAAAAGCTGTAGTCAGTGACCTTTTCTGAGTTCATTTCGCCATTTTCTTTGTGTTTTCTAAAATCACATGTATTATGCGTTGCCATCTTTCCTTGGAGTCTGTTATTTCATTGATCTGTGATACAATAAATTGCATTTATTGTCAAAGAAAGACAATAACCAGACAGACTTCTCCTCAGAAAGAGGGTACACTGTCATACGCCTTCTGTGACCCCAGGTTTTCACCATTTCAACCATGAAGGGGCTTGGCTGCTTGGTTCATCCTCTTGGTAACACGCTTGGTACTCTTCTAAACTCAGGGCTCAGGAAACAAGAGGCTGGCAGAAGGCCAGACTCCTAACAAGAGCCAGCACCTTGTATGAAGTGCCACGGTTCATTAGGGTGCAGTGAGGTTATAGCTCCAGGGCTTTGGCTTCAGGATACCAAAAAGTCGTTTCGATTTTTCCTTCTCCCTATGCGTTTTTCAAGTTCCCAAACTTATTATAATTCAAAAATCTAAAACGTTTATCTCTTTTATAAACTTAAGACATCTTATAAACATCAAAATATCAGCATAATTTTCTTGTCAAAGCTCAAAGGGACACTTGATAAAGGACTCCTGTCAACCAACACCCTAAATTTCTTCACCTGTCTCTTCTCCCTCTTTCCCTAATCTTGTACTCTTCTTCCCCAACTATTAGGACCATGAGCCTAGACATTTTAAATAAATATATTCTAAACTCCTTAACTTTACCTCTGTCCCTAGTCTATATTTCTCAAAAGATTTCAAACCAACAACAACAAACTGTTCCAACTACTCTAGCACCAGACCCAACTACTTCCTTGGAATGCTGGTCCAGCATTAGAGACTACACATCCCTAGCCTCAGATGGTCCTGCAGCATCAGGGAGAACTGACACAACCTGCTTTTTCCAGCCTTCATTAACACTCAAGTTTCCTCAGGTCCCTAATAATGATGTCTTGGACAATTAAGGATGCCCAGGAGGATTAAGAAACAGAGAAGAAATAGAGTTTAAGAAGAGTAGCTTGTCCAGGCATTGGTTGGTTTTTCCTTCAATTTCTATTCCACCTTTTAGTCTTTAACATCTTGGAGGCAGAATAAATTGTGTGTCACAAGTTTTATAGCTGGGTTTATGTCCCAATCCCTCTATTGGAAGTATTGCCTGGTTACAGGAGATGGCCATTTCAGGTTACATTCCCTTATTGCTAAGAGTCTTAACTAGTGTCACCTTCATAGATTCCTGGGGGTTACCACTGTACTAGGTTTCTAGCTCATGCCAAAGATACCCCCCAAATCCAGTTGTCTCTCCAAGTACACTTTCCCTTAATCCTTTCCCCACTTGAATACACAGCAGCAACAGAACAATCCCCCCACATTTTTATCCTCCCTAGTAGAGGTTCCATTCTTATTTAGGACCCAAACCAGTTCTATCATGAGTGGTGTTGTGCTCAGCATCTGTGTAGGGAGTGGGACAGTCACTTCCCAGGACACACTAGGCAGAACAATTTCCCCAGAGAAGTGGAATTTAGGGACTCACTCTTCCCTTTGAACCTTCAGCCCTGTTAATCTTACTGAAGAATTCAGATTTATATGCAGTCTGTGTAGGTAGCCAGATACTATAAGCTATTCATTTCTGATTCCATGAAAGCAGATCATAGAGTTGGAAATGATAGAAAAGCATGTTCTTTTATTTAATGAAACAAATACTGTCCTGTGTTCTGCATCTGATGGTTAGAAATATTTGTTTTCTATTTTGTCTCTTAGTATGTAGTGTGTATGGCTGTATATTTTGGACTCATCACTCCAGAAATTACTTTTCCAGACAAAAGACCAAAACAATGTTTGATTCAATTGTTCTCTGGAATATGGTTGGGGTGTTTACATTTCTGTCATGTTTTGATGGGGTGCAGCAGGGAGGGAGTACTTGGAAGAGTGTTTAGCATACTTTGTCACTAAATTAGATGCTTTATAAAGTTGGAACCTTAAAAATATCCAGTCATAGGATGAAGTTCTGGATTGACAATACATTCTCAAGGGTAACAATGACTTGTAGCAAACCAATCAATTCCCTTCAATTCTGAAAGCCTGTTTATTTTAATCTAACATGGGATACCCACACAATGATTTGTTATTTGCATAGGCATGTTAGATCCCTTTAAAAAGGCACTAGAGGGGAGGGGAAGGTAAGAAAGTGGGAGGGATAGTGGGAGAGGAGGCGATTCTAAAACCTAGAGGGCAATACTATGTAGGTATGTTAAAACAGCGGTAGGGTAGATAGAGATATTTTTCTAGTTCTTTTTGATGCTTGACATGCTTGTATAAGGTATTTAGTTCCTTGAAATCTTGTCTGGTATCTCATAAGCCATAAAAATTCCACCAGAAAAGTACTCAAGTAATTGACCTTGTGTGGATAATCAGTTCCTTATAGAGAAGGAAAGTTTTCAGTGTGAGGCTTTTCAGTAAATTCCGATGAATTCCACCAGACTGAGGGAATGAATAGACAGCTGTTATCTTTACATTTCAAAAAATATTGCTTAGCCTTTTGTTATATTTTTGTTTTTAACTATCTTTTAGCAAATTGTATTATACCGCTATAAACATGGAATCACTAATTGAGTTAAAGATTTTTGAAAGTATTCTGATATATTCTTGTTCCTGACAAAACATTAGTCTACTTTTGGGGTGGGAGCCAGAAATTCTAGGGATCAAATAGAACTAACTATCAAAGCACTATACCACCCAGCTACATAGCTGCCCTAAATTGATTTCCTTACTAATATTAATATACTAAAAATCTGCTAGTTTTTAGAATATAATTTAGTGCTTCAAAATCTGCACTGCCTTAACTTATAATCGGACAGACTATCAACAGTCAGGACATAAGCCCCAGACTTCCCTTGTTATAGTTAAAGGGGAAAGGGGAAATGGTCACAAGACAGTGAAAGAGAAGCAGCTACTCAAATGGTGAAGATGGAGCCTTTGTTGTTTTCCCTCAAGTTTTTCCAGTGTCAGACATCCACTATTTTCAAGTTCACATGTCATACTTTTAATTTTATTTAATCTCTCTTGTATTCTTTTTCCAAAGCGCTCTACACTGTGCTTCAGGGAGCCAAAGTAACATGCATAAACAATAAAATATTTTATTCTTTGCAAGTTTGATTTACAAGTGGTAGAGAAAAGGGGTGTGTGTAATCTGAGAGGTCTTATTGCAGGTAAGCCTAAAGTCATCTTATCTATCAATAAGGTTTAACTTTACCCTCAATATCTGGAGCCCACAAGAGCCCTCAACAGAGAAGACAAAATGTAGGACAGGAGCTGCGGACACTGAGAGGTAGAACTGAACTCTCTTAAAAACAAACTCAGAAAAATGAATAAGATGAAGAGCAGACCATGAGAGCTGCCTACTTTAATAACTGCCAGTATTCCTCAACCAAGGACAATTAAACACTGGAGTGCCTGTGCCAATAGCTCTTTTAATACCTGTAGATTGCTAGCTCTCAATAGGATTATCTACATTTAAAAGAAGAAAGTAGACCTTAACACTGTTTTCAAGGATACCCTGATAGCCTGCAGCATCATGCACCATATACCATGTGTCATCAAGCATCATCAAATGTCCTATGGCTCTAAATCAAATTCAGGAGTCTACATATCAATAAAGCAGTATGCGCCTCTGAAACTACCAAGGAGCAAATATGATGCATTCTCAGCAGGGGACACCTATACATTCATCTTGCAATGCTACCGATTACATGTGGCATGCTGGACATCTGTAGCAATGATCAGATTTAATGCCTGTAGGTGCATAGTGGGTAGTCTGATTCACTGCACAATAAATAAGCAGTGTGGCTCTGCATTGGCACTCACTACCCAGAAGAGGACAGAAAAGAAAACCACCGTTTATTAAAACACTGGAGGAGACTGGTCAATAAACTATACCAGCAGTCTGCTTTAACTAGGAAACAGATGTACTAACAAGTGCACAATAAATTGATTGATATGCTGTGTGGATTCTCAGTAAGTGCATTTTGTTAAAACTTGCAAGGAACTATTATGTTAATTCCTAGGATTTCGTAAGGCAAGACGCAACTTTTTCATTACATGCAAATATATAGCAAAGCAATTCTTTAAACTTTGTGGTTATCAGTTGTGTCAAACTCTAATAAAAGTATGGATTTTGTGGAGGTTTGAATAAGAAATCCCACTATAGATTCATATACTTTAACACTTAGTCACCAAAGACTGGAACTGCTTGAGAAGAATTAAAGGATTAGGTGCGGTCTTGTTGGAATAGGAGTGTCCCTATTGGAGGAAGTGTGTTGCTAGGGGTAGTCTTTGAGATTTCAAAACTCCATGCCAGGCCTAGTGTCTCTCTTCGCTTCCTTGCCCTCACTCTTGCTGGCAAATTTATTTATTCACTGGCACTCAAGCCAACTTTTTTTGGACTCTAACATATACTGAAGATCAGATGAAACAGTTAGCTTCATAGATTGCAGAGATTACCCTTTTCTTGGACTTTTCCTGATAAACAGGCATTGTTGGACTAGCTGGCCCATACATAGCCTCTAAGTCACTCTAATAAATCTGAGAGATAGATAGATAGATAGATAGATAGATAGATAGATAGATAGATATTCTATCACTTCTTTTTTTTATTATTATTATTATTTTCTTTATTTACATTTCAAATGCTATCCCGAAAGNTTCCCATACCCCTCCCCCCACCTCTGTTCCCCTACCCACCCANTCCCACTACTTGGCCCAGGCCTTGCCTTGTGCNAGGTCATATGGAGTTTGGAAGACCAAGGAGCCTCTATTCCCACTGATGGCCGATTAGGTCATCTTCTGCTACANATGCAGCTAGAAACACAAACCCAATTCTATCACTTCTGTTCCTATAGAGAAACCTGACTAAAATGGGATCTGTCTCCCAAATTATATGCAAGTACACAAAGCATTACCTAGAATTTCACAGTATCAATAGAAACTATAGTTGTGGTCTTGGTGATTTAAATGAGAATGGGCCGTATAAACCCATTTTTTTTTAATTTGAATAGTTGATGTTCAGTTGGTGGCATTGCTTTGGAAAGGATTAAGAAGTGTAATCATGTTGGGGGTTCTGTGTCACTGGCAGTGAGCTTTGATGTTTTAAAAGCCCACACAAGCCCTCTCTCATCTCTTTCTGTCCCTGTCCCTCCATCTTTGTCTCTGTCCCTTACCCTTCCTCCTTCCATCTTTGTGGATTAGATGTAAGTTCTCATCTTACATGTCATGTTTACCTGGCTACTCCACACTACTCAACCTATCAGTTTTAAGGACTAATACTCTGTAACTGTAAATGAGCCCCATTAAAATTAAACTCTTTTATTTTTCTTGTAATTATAAATTTCCTTAATGTTGGTGTCTCTTCATACCAATACAACAAGATCCAAGACACTAGATTAAACAGCTCCTATTCCAGGGCTGTGGTGATAGCATAGTGAGTAAGGAGCTGGACACACAAGAACAAGGACCTGAGTTCAATTCCCAAAGCCCACACTAAAAAGTTAATGTGATGATATGTATTTATACCCCTGATGGTGGGGAAGATGAAATGGAAAGGTCCCTGAGGCTCCCTGGACAGCCAGCTGAGCCTCCTTAGTAAGTCCTAATCCAGAGAGATCAGGTCTCAAAATACAAAACAGATGGCATTCCTGACAAATACCACCTGAGGCTGGCCATTACCTTACAGTCATGCGTGAGCCTGCGTGCACGCATGCGCGCGCGCGGGCACACACACACACACACACACACACACGTACATCCATGAATGCATATGTATGAAAGCACATCCAACACAAAGAATTTTAGTTCTAAAACATATATCTTAAAAGTAACACAGGAAATATTAGTCACATCTATAATCAAGAGTATGGTTTTTAGTATACTTTCAATAAGAAAGAAGATTTGGTAAAAAGAAAAATCGAATTTTAAAACTGACAATCTCATAGGAATTCATTGATGGCATCTCTTAGAGTGTGATTGCTGTGCAGAGACATCATG
The DNA here is from genome assembly GCF_900095145.1 of Mus pahari. NCBI lineage: Eukaryota > Metazoa > Chordata > Mammalia > Rodentia > Muridae > Mus > Mus pahari. The sequence continues at coordinate 14,749,288 of NC_034611.1, read as the reverse complement.
ACCATGGCAACTCTTATAAAGAACAACATATAAATGGGGTTTACTCACAGGTTCAGAGGTTCAGTGCATTGTCACTATGGCAGGAAACATGACAGTGTCTAGGCAGTCATGGTGCTGGAAAAGCCGAGACTTCCTTTTATTCTGAAGGCAGCTATGAAAAGACTGACTTCCAGGCAGCTAGGATAAGGGTCTCAAAAACCACACCTACAGTGACACTTCTTCCAACAAGACCATACCCACTCCAACAAGGTCACACGTCTTAATAGTGTCACTCCCTAGGCCAATCTTAGTCAAACCACTACATGACATAAAAGCTGTTTTACAATTAAATGGAAGTTGTGATAGAGAATAAAAAGTATGTCCTTTTAACAGAAGAAAATATTTCAACAAACAAACAGGAACATAAAAGTAGCAAGTGTACACATGCTTGCAGATGAGCGATATGGAATTCCCAAAAATCATCAGCACACCGAGGCTGATGAGGGCACAGAATAAGAGTGGTGGCCCTCAACAGTAATCCTGCATGGAATCTTGGACCAAGTCAATTTTTTTTGTTTTGCTTTTCACCTTTATAAAAGTAAAATGAAGTATGAATTAGATAAACAGTAATGACCTGGTTTGATAATGTGATTATATGAGAAAAGTGTTATTTTTTTGTAAAGAACTCATTGTGTCTACAAGGAGGTCTAAAACTTTTTCAAAAAACTTAAATTTTCAATTGTATATAAAGGTAAAAGACCAGAAAAACATGGTAAATACTATCATCTCAGGAATCTGAATGAAGTATAATTGCTTTTTCTTGTATTTGCCCCCAACTTCCCTTTAACCCTGACACTGGTTCAATAACAAAGGAGGATGTGGATCTGTAGTTCTTTGGGGCAAATCCAATCTGTGTTGTCAGGGTATCAGCAGTTTAGTTCACATGAATCAGCATCAGTTGCTCAGTCCACTCAGAAACACCATTCCCAAATCAGCAATGGCAGTTCGATCCACAAGAGACCTTGAAGCTCTGCCAATTGGCCAAAGTCTGTAGAAGCAGCAAGAAGTTGCTGGAATACCACCAGACGTTCTTTGGTGTGTTTCTCATGAAGTCATGACAAACAATGGTCAGCAAATAGTGGCAAGGTGAACCCTTACCACACAGCATTGTCCACTGTTTCATTATATTTATACCCTTTTCAAACATCATGTGTTCTCTCATATGTCCACTCTAACAAAAATATCATATGCCCTTTTCCCAGGAAGCTTCCAGGAAGACACCACATATCTGTTCTCAGAAAAACATCCTCCTATATGTCTGCTTCAGCACAAATATCCTCTCATGAAGTAGTTTCCAGAAAAACATCACATGACACAACTGAGTCTCCAAAATTTTCTACTTTGTACAACCATCCATAATTCAACTTCTAGGGAATCCAATGTCCTTTCTGAATTCCATGGACATGAGGTATATACATGGTATACATATGTAAATGCAAGCAAAACATTTACACAGATAAAATAAAATAATCTTCAAAACTGTTGTTAGTGGCTATACAGTGGTGGTGCACACCTTTAATCCCAGCACTTAAGAGGCAAAAGCAGGCAGATTTCTGAGTTTGAGGCCAGCCTGGGCTATAGAGTAAGTTCCAGGACAGCCAGGGCTACACAGAGAAACCCTGTCTCAGAAAAATATAAAACCAAACCAAACCTGCTGTTAGTGAAATAAATAAAGACTATTAACAGCTTTAGCTCAAGACAAATAAGCACGAAATCTGTTGCTGCTGTTCTTGACATTCCTTTCTAAATGTAACCCTACCCTTCCCATTTCATCTCACTAGTCTGTCTCAGATCACTCCAGCTCTAGATACTAAGACAGAAGCAAACATTAGGGAGTGAAATCACTGCTCCTCATTTTTAGCTGTAGGTTATGGATGCTCAATGCAGGCTCCCTGACTCTAGGTTCTTCCTTTAATTTCAGAAGCAATTGTTATTGGAGGAATCTGTGAACTTTGTGCAAGCAACTCTCGTTACCTGACTCTAGTAAGTCAACACCCTTCCCTAGCTTTAAAGATGGAAATCCAACTCCTCATTTTCATTGAGAAAATAAGACACACCATGAGCTTGTTTGTTCTTATCTCTCTACACACATAGAAGCCTTGGTGAACTAGTTGTTAGTTGTTTGAGCACAGAAGTCTGTGTCTGAAAGCTGCCCATTTTTCTATATCCACAACAGGTTTTGATCCATCCTCATGAACCCAACCTATATTCACCCTCAAAATGACTCCAAGTCTGAGGAAGATGCCTCTCTGCATATATTGAAACCCCAGGTAAATGCCACCCACACAGCCCTATAACCTCTGACCTATAACCTCTGCTCAGGCTCCATGAGGTATATTCTGTTTTAAGCATGTCTCTGCCTTTGAAATGCCAAGTTGTTTACAAGCCTAGGGATGTGTTTTCTTACACACCCCTGAGAGAGATGAGTTGTGGGTGAATCTCACATCTAACCTTCCACTTCAGAAGCTCACATTACTTAGGGCTTCTCCGGGCAACAATTCACTGAGTAAAGAGGAGCCACTGTAGGACATGCCTCAAGAGAAACTCTTGAGGGCAAGTTGTTAAAAGTTAGGCTCACAACCAAAACATCAAGAATGACTTTCAAAAGGCTAAGGGTACTTTTTCTCCCTCTCTTTGGCATTTTATATTTTTTCACTTTATAGTATTCATTACATATGGTACTGTATTACATTTTGTTGTGGAAAATATTAGAAAAGTAGGCACCATCCCACACTATACTCAGCTACTCTCTGACCCGGTAGTCTCGCTGCCTCTAGGCTAGCTTCATGCAGCTGTTCTCATGCTGTGGATTCTGCTCACATTCCCAACCATCCTCCCCCTGTGGTCAGCAGTCCCAAATTCCAGTAACCCAGTTTAATCAAAACTCTAGAGGCTTATAATTAATCTGTCAGATATATATATCAATAGATTCTCAATTCACAAGATGTCCACATAATTTACTCTGGGTCAATCAATATAGATATAAATTGCCCACCTAGATAATACAAATTATCCTGTAATTATTCATCCCTTATAAGATATTCATAGCTACCTGTGGCTATTTAAAGCCACTCAGAATCTGTTTTGTCTTCCTCTCCCTTCATCTTCCTTCCTTCTCTCTCTGTCCTCTCTCGTCTCCTCTCCTCCTTCTTCCCCAGGTTTTTTAGCTCCACCTTCTGTTCCACTGCCCAATCAATGGCTCTAGACTTAATTTTACAAGTTAAGGAGGGAAGAAGGTTCACAAGAATTCACTTGTGTACATGATTCACACCTCATCTGCAATTCCTCCTGGGAAAAGAGAATTAACATCAAAATACAAGCAACACCAGGGCTATCCATAACATATGAACATTTTTATTCAAATATTTATTTTATATGGATCATTAGCATCCATATATCCCTCTTCCCTCCCTCTTTCTCAACTCTTCTTCCATATGAGCCACTTTTGCTCCACAAATAATTTGGGTTCGACTTTCATGTCATATGTCTGTATATATATACATGACTATATATATGACTTTAAGTATATATACAAAAATTGAAAAAATAGAACTGAAATCATAAGATATTTGTCTTCTAAGACTAGAATAATAATATTCAATTATACCCATCTTACTGCAAGTAAGATAAATTCTTTCTTCCTTATGGCTATAAAAAAAAATCTTACTGCATAAACACATTTTTATTATCCATTATTCTGTTGTCAGACATGTAGTTTGGTCCTATAATTAGCTGTTTTGCTACAAAAATAGACAAATGTGCAAGTATTCTTGTGATAATTTACTTTGGAGTTCTTTGAATAAATATTCAAGATGGTTATAGTTAGGTCAGATGGTAGTTCAGGGATGTCCATATTGATTCCATAATGTCTAGGCTACACTCCCACCAGGAGTGAATGGGGTTTCCTTTGGCCCATGTCCTCAGCATCATTTTTAATTTGTTTTCCTTAGCATTTATTTTAGTGTGTGTGTGTGTGTGTGTGTGTGTGTGTGTGTGCATGTATGTGTGTGTGTAGGGAGGGGTGATATGTATGTATGTGTTTGTACAAGTGCAGGTGTAAAAGGTAGCAGTTATTTACTATATAAATGTGTATATAAACGGAATGTAAGAAGTACTCAAAACTGTACTGCTTGTATATAAACACTATAAACATTTTAGTGAAAGGGCTTTAGAGTTTTAGTTGTAAATCAGTGAAAAAGTCTATTTATATATGCATATCAAATATATACAAATTATATTACAAATATATATAAAATATAGAGAGATTTTGTAAAAAAATAAAAACCTCCAATCAGACGATAGGACTCTGTTGCTAGCCAGTTCTCTGTCAATATATCTGGGCAACAAGATTGACCCTCATAATTTTCATCATCATCGTTGCTGTTGTTGAATCAATGTTTTATGTAGCTTTGGCTGGCCTGAGGTTCACATAGACCAGGCTGAGCTCAAACTCATAGAGATCCCTGCCACTTGGATGATGGAATTAAAAGAGTGTCCTGGAAGGTTACCCTGTGAGATCGCTCACTTTAGTAGAGGTTAGTATTCTAAGAATAGTTTACTAGTTATAGATGGAACAGAAAAACACTCCTCTGAATTTCAAATGTCATTTCATGAAACATTAAAATTCCATGTGAACTCCATAAAAGTATGATGAAAGATAGAATAATTGTGAAAGAATTATCTTTTCTAGTGGTTATATCAGATCTCACAGTCGCATATGGCAGCCTAGTGCATGAAAAATTCCATAGACTAAGACCAGCCAGATGGCTCTGCAGATAAAGAGTGCTGGCTACCAAGCCTGGCAACGTAAGTTCAATCCCTGGAACCCAAAGATGGCAAAACCGCTCTCTCGGGTTACCCTCTGACCTACACTAGTGCATGTGCACGACCCCTACCCCAACCCCACACACGTGACGTAATATGTGCGAAACTTTTCCAATGTCATAGAGTAGTTTCAACAAATGGTGTTAGGAAAAGCAGAGATCTGTATGTGGAAGAATGAAGCTCAAAACCTATCTCTCATCTGTACAAAAATCATCTTCAAGATGATGGAACAAAAGCCTTACTATGAGACCTGCAACTCTGGAACTTTTAGAAAGAAAATACTTCAAGATCAAGGAATAGGAAAGGGCATGCTGACGTCGCCTATAGAGGCTCAAAAAGAATGTCAACAAATGAAAAATGGGTATCCTATAAAAGTAAATGGATTCTGCACGGCCAAGGAAACAGTTATTATTCTTTTTTTTTTTTTTACTTTTTTCTCTTTTTTGTTAGATATTTTCTTTATTTACATTTTAAATGTTATCCCCTTTCCTAGTTTCCCCTCTGAAAAAAACCCTATCCCCTCTCCCCTCCCCCTGCACACCAATCCACCCACTCCCATTCCTGGCCCTGACATTCCCCTATACTGGGGCATAGAACCTTCACAGGACCTTGGGCCTCTCCTCTCATTGATGAATGGCTAGGTCATTCTCTGCTAGATATGCAGCTAGAGCCACAAGTTCCACCATGTGTTTTCTTTGATTGGTGGTTTAGTCTGGGAGCTCGTGGGGTGCTGGTTAGTTCATATTGATGTTCCTCCTATGGGACTGCAAACCCCTTGAGCTCCTTGGATACTTTCTGTAGCTCCTTCATTGGGGACCTTCTGCTCTATCCAATGGATGACTATGAGCATCCACTTCTGTATTTGCCAGGCACTAGCAGAGCATCACACGAGAGAGCTATGTCAGGGTCCTGTCAGCAAAATCTTTCTGGCATATGCAATAGTTTCTGGGTTTGGTGGTTGTTTATGGGATGGATCCTCCAGTGGGGCAGTCTCTGGATGGTCATTCCTTCAGTCTCTGTTCCACACTTTGTCTCTGTAACTCCATCCATGGGTATTTTGTTCCTCCATCTAAAAGGATTCTAAGTTTCTGGGCTAATATCCACTTCTCAGTGAGTGCATATCATGTGTGTTCTTTTGTGACTGGGTTATCTCACATAGAATGGTATCCTCCAGATCCGTCCATTTGCCTAAGAATTTCATAAATTTATTGTTTTTAATAGCTGAGTAGTACTCCATTGTATAAATGTACCACATAAATAAGGCTGCTAACATTTGATATATGGCAGATGTTTAATTCTTAGTATATACAAAGAATGTAAAATACTAAATAACAACAAAAACACCCAAACATCCTTATTTTAAAATGGACCAATGAAATGAACACACACTTCTCAAGAGATAGAACACAAATGGCCAATCAAACAAATGAAGAAAAATGTTTGGCCTTATTAGCCACCATTGAAATGCAAATTAAAATTACCCTGCTGAAGAGGGGAATTCTCATTCAAAATGACAATCACTTAAAAAACAAACAACTGGACCACGGAGATGCTGGCTCAGTGAGGGCCTGAGTTCCAACCTGGCCTCAACATCCTCATAAAAACTGTGAAAGCTGAACCAGTCTAGTGTCTGGAACCCTGGTTTGCTCCCTGGTTAGATCTGTGTCCCTGCCTCCATTGTCCCTGAGTTCATTTCCTCTACAGTTTGCAGGATCCATATGTGATAATGGAACAGAAAACTCAGTTTCAGATACTGAGGTTTGGTTTCAGGCTTTTGTGAGTTTCATTCATTTTCCACAGTAAAGAAAAAAACAAAACAGTCTAACATAACAAAGGCATCATGCTTAGTCACTGGGATAACTAACAAAGAGATGAGGTTGGCAAGAAAGCAGAACAACTGCAGCTTCCAGGACCAATTGAAGAAGCATAAAAGCATTGCAAGCAGTTTGTACAATTATTTCAAAGCCTCTCATAGCAGTCTGGCCCCAAATCTTACTTCTGCGCACATTTATTAAAGAAATGAAGGATGTGCCCTCAAAATGTATTGAAGGATATTCACAGGAAATTCACTCAACATGACCAGAATCCAGCACATTCCAGATTTAGTTCAAAGGGAGCACGGAGTTTTTCAATGTTAAATTCATAAAAACGAATTTACTAATCAGTAAAAAGGAATTAACTACTGAAGCCTCTAACAACAAAGATGCCATTCAAAAATCTTCATGTTGGATGACAGGAGCTTTATAGAAAAGGATACATAACTACTGGAATGGAGTCTATCTATATGAAGTTCTATAACAGGCAGAACAAATCTATGCTGGGGGAGAATCAGAATGTTACTTGCCACCAAGCAGAGGAGTGAGGAGAAAATTTTCCAGGGTGATGATTGTTGCATCTTGCTACTTGAGGTTTCAGTCTACCATGTCCACGTAGCTCCTCTGAGCTGAATGCAAAATGGAGGAGTCCATTTTCTTAGCAGGCCGTCTTCATCTCCTCTTCTCTGCCTTATGTCCACTATTATCCCTGAGGAGTTGCCACATAGTCCTTGGCAAACCTACAAGTTCCTTGAAGTGTTAGAAAGACGGTAGTAAGCGTTGATCTCCATCTCAAAGTTCTTTAGCTGGAACTCCAGGTAGAGTCTCATCAGTGTAAAGGAAAAATCAACTTTCTTCTTCTCTGACCTTCAGATAAATACACTCTTTGCTACTTAGCAGTGGAATCTGAAATAGTAAACTAGCAAACATGCCCAGAGGGCAGACTGGCCTCTAAAGGATGAGCCAGGCAGGTCCATCAAAGAACGGTTACCTCGACTGCCCCAGTGCCTTCCCTGACTGTTTCTTGAGCCAAAAACAAAGGCCTTTCCAGCCAGTCCTACCTTCCACTTAGGGGAGTCGGCTACCAATACCCAAACAGTCCTTTACACTCTTGGGCAGCTTCTCTGCTCTAAGTGCAACAAGAAGTACCTTCTTACAAATACAACACACACAGCTTTGAAAAACACCATGGGACAGATTTATGAAATATGGAAGACATTAAGGTATTGCTTTCCCTCTGAAAATAAAGAACACAGACTCATAAACAATGTCTGAGGACATTTTCAGCCGCTTGGCCCAGGCAGAACATGTTTTATTTTATGAGACAATCAGAAACAGTTGGTCAAAGGAAGCCAGAAACAACCAGAATCTGGCTTAGGAAGAAAGATAAATAAATGTTTTTTATTGAGACCACTTAGACCTGGCATGGGTTCATTTACATGTAACAAGTCTGAGCAGATACCACTTGTGGATAGAGCGGCTCTTCTGACACACGTGATATCAACTGACTTCTCATGACAGTGGCACCTGGCAGGACCTAGCTGCAATCCTTTTCATAAACAATTACATTCACTGGGGTTAATATTCCTTTTCCAATTTTCTCCAGACAGAGAAAAATCACTGATCTGGTTTTTGACATTCAGGTTTAGCAAAACTTTTTCTTTTGAGTTCCATCATAAGTGAACCTGACATCTGAAGAAGTGGATTTCCTCAGGTAGTCTTACTCTTTGAAGTCTGGTAAGAAAAAGTATCAACACTGAGAAGCTGCACAGAGAGTACAACTTAACATACATACAAGTTCCAGATAGGTCATGCCAAGGAGTAAAAAGAAAATTCTCTTTTACACTGCTATTTTAACAGTTACCTCAGTAACCCAATCACAAAAGAAGTCACTTGATATGCACTCACTGATAAATGGATATTAGCCCAGAAACTTAGAATACCCAAGATACAATTTGCAAAACACAAGAAAATCAAGAAAGAAGACCAGTGCATGGATACATCATTCCTCCTTAGAATAGGGAACAAAATACCCTTGGAAGGAATTACAGAGACAAAGTCTGGAGCTGAGACTGAAGGAAGGACCATACAGAGACTGCCCCAACTATAATCAGCCACCAAACGCTAATACTATTGCATATGCCAACAAAATTTTGCTGAAAGGACCCTGATATAGCTGTCTCTTGTGAGGCTATGCCAGTGCCTGGCTAATACAGAAGTGGATGCTCACAGTCATCTATTGGATGGAACACAGGGTCCCCAATGGAGGAGCTGGAGAAAGTACCCAAGGAGCTGAAGGGGTCTGCAACTCTATGGGTGGAACAACAATATGAAATAAACAGTACCCCCAGAGCTCGTGTCTCTAGCTGCATATGTAGCAGGAAGATGGCCTAGTCAGCAATAATTGGGAGGAAAGGCCCTTAGTCTTGCAAACTCTATATGCCCCAGTACAGGGGAACGCCAGGGCCAAGAAGTGGGAGCGGGTGGGCAGGGGAGCAGGGCAGGGGAAGGGTATTGGGGACATTTGGGGTAGCATTTGAAATGTAAATGAAGAAAATAATAAAAAATTGAAAAACAAAAAACAAAAAGCACCAGTTACCTTAGAATGTCCTATGAGCTAGTGATCCTACTGAAGTAAAAAAACGTATTAAGATTCCCCAGAAGTTTTTGACAGAGTATAGGAAGTATCTATATCAGCACAAGTTTCAAAGATACTGGATTAGTATTGGGTTCTGAAACTCTAAGGTATCCGTGAGTCAGATTCTACAGACTTATATATGCCATATATAAAATTATCCAAGCTCTCTGCTTTTACTCACAGGTTTGACCTCCTCACAAAGCAGCAAGGACTGGTCTTACTGTCTCCTTCTGTCTGGTGACAAAGAATGTCTTGTGCAGTACATATAAAGACTACTCACCCCAAATGGCATAATTCACAACAAAATAATGCTATTGTAATTCCCAAAATTAACCTGTAAGCCTCTTGTGCCAAGAAAAAAGGTAACTTCCTGGAATGCTGGCAATTGTAGGTCTTGGGAAATAAGAGGCATCACAGGAAAGTACGAGGCCTAAAATATTGTTCTTATAACCCCTGCAACATGTGGCTTGAGGCCATTCCAGCTAGGAAATTCTGTTGTATGGGATGATCCTGACAAAAGTCCATCTCTTGGTCAGTATTTAATAGTGAATAAATGTTTTCTTTAAATTTGGCCCCGAATGGTAGAATTTTTTTTTAAATGAATTGCAAGATTAACACTATGTGCACCAAACTCAAAATCCTAGTTTCCTCCCCAACTTTCACTTCTGTGATTTTCTTACTATACAGTATTGTATGAGTAGTGTGTTAAATAATAGCTTGGCATCTGTTATTAGATGGATCACAAATAGCCCTCCAAAGACCAGTGTGCCTAAAGCTTAGTCCACACTTTAGTATATGTCTATATTTTATTGAGAAACAGTGGAATTTTAGAGTGTGAGTTCTCGTGTGAGAACTTAAAAGGAATATTTGTATGACAGCTCTTTCCTCTTTCTCTGGCTTCACAGCTTGGAGGTAAAGACAGACAAACACACAGACACATAATTAAAATTAATAAAATCATTTAAAAAGAAAAGATTATTGGACACATAAGGAGATGATCTGCCCAGTGCATACCTGAAACAAGCAGTGTAATATGACTTACCATCTCCTTCCATCTCTGTATGTCTCAATCACATATACAATGTAGAGTTCACCACATCAGGAAGACAGAGGAAGGTTATTAAACTGAAATTCAAGCTAGTTAAGTAACAAAATTCTAAAGCTGCCCTCCCCAAGTGAATTGCTTTTTCTCAGCACACTTAACTTCTACTTTAATAAGAGGAGCAGTAAAACCATTGATCCAATTCATAAAATATTATGAAATTTTGTACCACCACCAACAACAACAAATAATCTCTAAACAGACATTTCCCCATAAGCTTACATTCCAAGCCCTACTAGAAAGACTTTAGCTTACAAGCATGTAAGTTTAATGTGGCAACTTTAGTATGTGAACTATATTTCACAGAATTTCTTTCCCTATACATTCCTAATTAAGGTAGGACACAAGAGACCTTCTTGTGCAAGATTTCGAGAGCACAGTGATATAACAACCATTCTGTAGTTAACATGTAACACATTTATCTGCTGCCATAGTCTATAGCATGAAGCAATAGCTTCACAATTACTTTATTGTTCCCTAGGTTCTGGGTTGATAATAAGGGTATCAGCTTCTCTTTCAGGATTTCCATACCTTAAACATCAGAGGGAGCAAGAATGGACATGATTTGAGTACATCCTTGTGGTCTCCAACTCATATATGGTTTCTAACTTGTCGGCAGCATTTCCTATGCACTTTCTGTCCCTGCCTACTTCCGTACAGACTTGCTTCTCCAGCATGAAGCAGAGATGATATCGTGGGGTTGGGAATGGGTCATTAAGAAATTGAAAGGTTACATATATAGTAGATTATGTGGATGGATTTCCCTATATTAAACCATCCCTTCATCCCTGGGATGAAGCCTACTTGATCATGATGGATGATCATTTTGTTGTGTTCTTGGATTTGGTTCGCGAGAATTTTATTAAGTATTTTTACATCAATATTCATAAGGGAAATTGGTTTGAAGTTCTCCTTCTTTGTTGGTCCTGTATGTGGGTTAGGTATCAGAGTAATTGTGGCCTCATAGAATGAATTGGGTAGAGTACCTTCTGCTTCTATTTTGTGGAATAGTTTGAGGAGAATTGGAATTAGGTCTTCTTTGAAGTTCTGATAGAACTCTGCACTAAATCCATCTGGTCCTGGGCTTTTTTTATTTTTTTTTTTTTTTGGTGGAGACTATTAATGACAGCTTCTATTTCTTTAGGGCATATTGGACTGTTTAGATCATTAATGTGAATCTGATTTAACTTTGGTACCTGATATCTGTTTAGAAAATTGTCCATTTCTTCCAGGTTTTCCAAGTTTGTTGAGTATAGCCTTTTGTAGTAGGATCTGATGATCTTTTGGATTTCCTCTTGTTCTGTTGTTATGTCTCTTTTTTCATTTCTTATTTTGTTAACTAGGATACTGTCCCTGTTCCCTCTAGTTAGTCTGGCTAAGGGTTTATCTATCTTGTTGATTTTCTAAAAAAAAAAAACCAAAAAACAAAAACAAAAAACAAAAAACAGTACAGCGACAGACAGGTAGACCAATGGAATAGAATTGAAGATCCAGAAATGAATCCACACACCTATGGGAACTTGACCTTTGAAAAGGAAGCTAAAACCATCCAGTGGAAAAAAGACAGCATTTTCAACAAATGGTGCTGGCACAACTGACAGTTATCATGTAGGAGAATGTGAATTGATCCATTCTTATCTCCTTGTACAAAGCTCAAGGCCAAGTGGATCAAGGAACTCCACAAAAAA
>NC_034611.1:14732341-14736369 GCF_900095145.1 Mus pahari | reverse complement strand
TACATTTACACAATGGAGTACTACTCAGCTATTAAAAACAATGAATTTATGAAATTCTTAGGCAAATGGATAGATCTGGAGGATATCATCCTAAGTGATGTAACCCAATCACAAAAAAATACACTCACTGATAATATGCACTCACTGAGAAGTGGATATTAGCCCAGAAACTTAGAATACCCAAGATACAATTTGCTAAACACATGAAACTCAAGAAGAAGGAAGACCAAAGTGTGGATACTTCACTCCTTCTTAGAATGGGGAATAAAATACCTATGGAAGGAGTTACAGAGACAAAATTCAGAGCTAAGACATAAGGTAGGACCATCCAGAGGCTGCCCCACCCAGGGATCCATCCCATAAATAACCACCAAACCCAGACACTATTGCATATGCTTGCAATATTTTGCTTACAGGACACTGATATAGCTGTCTCTTGTGAGGCTATGCCAGTGCCTGGCAAATACAGAAGCAGATGCTCACAGTCTGCTATTGGATGGAACACAGGGTCCCCAATGAAGGAGCTAGAGAAAGTACCCAAGGAGCTAAAGGGGTCTGCAACCCTATAGGAGGAACAACAATATGAACTAACCAGTAACCCCCAGAGCTGTGTCTCTAGTTGCATATGTATCAGAGGATGGCCTAGTTGGCCATCAATGGGAGGAGAGGCCCTTGGTCTTGCAAAGATTATATGCCCCAGTACAGGGGAAGGCCAGGAAGCGGGAGTAGGTGGGTTGGGGAGCAGGGCGGGGGGGTATAGGGGGTTTGGGGATAGCATTTGAAATGTAAACGTAGAAAATATCTAATAAAAGAATTTAAAAAAAGAAAGTGAGAGAACTGAGCACTCTCTTTTAGTTTCTATTCTTGGACTACATTCTAATATTAAGAATTCAAAATAACTATAAACCAAAAAGTACAATCACACAAGAACAAAATTTAACTACATATAGAGGTGTTTAATCAAAACTACTTCAAATAATCTAGCATATAATAAGTTAGTTTTAATTATTAACAAGAAGACTAAATAATTTTAAAGTCTCCAGTCCTGTGCCAAAGTAATGAAAGGCTATATTCCTAACTTATATGTGTAAAGAAGAGCTAGCCCAAAGATACCAACTGCACCAAGAATAGGGAGAGCATCCAAACCAGTTTATTTACTTCAAAGTGTCAAATACATACAAGCTTAGATGTTGAAGTTGTAAGTATTTCATGTGTGTATGCAAAAATGCCTGTGCATGTATGTGTGTGTAAATTTATGTGTGTATGTCATGCATGGTAGCCAATAAACAATCTCAGGTATAGGTTCTAGACCTTTTACTGACCTGAGTATTTGCCACTTATGCCAGGCTAGCTGGACCCTGGACTTCTAGAGATCTACCTTTCTCTGGTTCCCATCTCACAATCATGAGATCACAGCACTACACTATCATGCCCAGCCACTTACGTGTGTTCTGGGGAGTCAAGATCAAGCCTTCCAATGCTTTACCCACTGAGACATATCCCAAGCTTTGAAATACCTCATAGATATAGATATAGGCAGCTATAGATACATACATAGAGATGGAGATATAGAGATGGACATAGATAATATAGAGCTTTATATAGAGATAGAAATAGAGATAGATATAAAAATAGATACATAGATATATAGGTGGAAAAGAGATAGATATCGATAAAGATATATATAGATATTATAAAGCTGTATACATGGATATAGAAATGTGTATATATATTATGCATGTGCACAAACACATGTGTATACTGAAAGAAAATAAAACACATGCTTAATCACAATGTCTACTTTGATCATCCTACCTCTTTCATAAGTAAAATCATTTTCATTACTCGTGAATCAAATTGATTTTGCCTCATGTTGCTTGTGATCTATCTCTGAGGGCTGTCCAACACTCCAGCAGTAAAGAACACTCTATGGCTTAGGTCAGAACAGCAGGAAATACATCCTGCTGACTCATAAGTTAGAGTGGACACTAGTCACACATAGCAGGACAATAAACCATGGCACTTCATGGTTCTACATCATTTAGACTCAAGTTCTTTAAAAAGATTATGTGTGACCCAATATTTAGGCAACAACAATTCACTGGTTCATATAACTTTTCTTATTCATGCTTACTAGAGAACAATAAAAAGACCTAATCCTCATTAACATTGATAACATACACTGGTATTGTTATTTTTTACTTCTTTCACATGTGACACAGGCTTCTCAGAATTCACACAACATAGAAAGACTACTAATACTGAACATTAAACAGTAAACTATTTGCTGATGTTTTCCTACTTATTGTGAAGTGTTGGGGTCTCTCACCTCCACTAACCACTCTCCCTCTAAACATTATATTGCGCCCCCTGCAGACAGACAGGATTGCTACTGAGAAGACCTCCCCAGATCTCCCAGAATACAGCGTTGTCAGACCGCCCTACGTTGTCGTCATCACCGCCCACTGTCGCTCGGACCAACCACTAATGTCGTCTCCGCCCACTCGTTCGGACCCGCCTTCCAGATACATCTCCGCTCATGATCGGACCACGAGGCAGAGAGACAGAGAGACAGAAAGAGTTTCTCCAGGGGACTCAGGGAGGGCTTAGAATCCTTCCTTGTCCGATTAATAAAATCATGTTCTGATCAGCACAAACCAACAGGGCATTCGTTTTTCCTTTGCAGCCCATCTTATCTTAGGATGTTTAGCTCTTCAGTACAAACCCAGTCCAAAGTGTTTTCTGCCCACGCAGATACACACAAGTGGCGCCCAACAGTGAAGTATAAAAAGTCACTAATGAGGTTGAAAATAATGGAAGAGCAAAAAAGGGATGAACTGCATATGTAATAGAAGATGGCCTAGTCACCCATCATTGGGAAGAGAGGCCCCTTGATCGTGCAAACTTTATATGCCCCAGTACAGGGGAACATCAGGGCCAAGAAGTGGGAATGGGTGGGTAGGGGAGCAGGGTGGGGGGAGGTTATAGGGAACTTTGGGGATAGCATTTGAAATGTAAATAAAGAAAATATCTAATAAAAAATGGGGTACAGAGCTAAAAAAGGGGGGGATGAACTGGAAGAACAAAGACACAAACCCAGATACTGTTGGAGCAACAATGGCAGCGGGGAGACTAGATCAGCTCACTGTGAGACTGAAGTAAGAATGATGAAGAATGAAGGGCACACACACAGTAAGTAATAAGCATGTGTAAAGCCAATAGTTCTGCCTAACAGCTCTGAGTTTCATTGTGAGAATGGTTAAGAAGAAAGACTATACATAAAGAGAAAGGGACCATTTCTTCACAGAGAAGTAAACTATTCACAAAGGAAAATGCCCTTGTAGGTCACACTAAATAGTCCTAGGATCTAAGCAGACTGAAGTGTTAAGCTTATGTCTTAGCTCTTACTCTGTTGTTATATAAAGACACCATGACCAGAACAACTTAGAAAAGAGGCTGCGATGGCAGGGTAGAAGGCATGGTAACTGGCAGCTAGAGCGGTGCCTGGAAACACACAACGTGATCCATAAGCAGGGAGCAGAGAGCACACTGGAAATGGAATGAATATTTCAAAACCAAGTCCACCCCACCCCCAGTGGGACATCTCCAGCAAAAAGGCCTCATCTCCAACTCCTTTCAAAACAGTTCCTTCAATGTAAGACTAAGTACTGAAATATATGGGCCTCTGGGACCACTTTTATTCAAACCCACCGGAGCTTTCTTCTACCAGCTCCCACAGTTTCAATTGAAAGTTTGATTATCTGTTGTTGTTACTTTGTCCTCCATTTCCTCGGGACTACTGTGTAACAGAAAGAAGGAGAGAAAATAGTCCAGTGACAAAAGAACAAGAAAGCAAGGTTTCCTTACAGGCATCTGTAACCTTAGAGCAAAGACAGGAGGATCAGAAGTTCAATGCCAGTCTAAACTACACAGTGAGATGCTATCTCAGAGAAATACACACACACACACACACACACACACACACAGAGAGAGAGAAAGAGAGAGAGAGAGAGAGAGAGAGAGAGAGA
>NC_034611.1:14724667-14732323 GCF_900095145.1 Mus pahari | reverse complement strand
AGAGAGAGAGAGAGAGAGAGAGAGAGAGAGAGAGAGAGAGAGAGAGAGAGAGAGAGAGAGAGAGAAACACAAAGAAAGAGACAGAAAGGACAGAGACATAGAGAGAGAAGTCATAGCTAAGCTGAAGTTTATAAATACCATTTTACCCAACATTACCACTGCTATGCTCTTCCCTGCCCTGCCCCCATAAAAGAAAATGTAGGGTTGTCAAATTATATTCACATTCACACATTTCTTGATATCAGAGCTAAGCAACAGGAAGTTTATCAAGATCTTGAATCTATTTGCCAACATGTTTGTGACCCACTAATGGTGCGAAGTTGAACTCGGTAATAGTCACAACTTTATTCAGCCCTTTTTACTATTCTATTCTCTTGACAAATCATAAGGGAATTTAAAAGGGAACATCTCAGAATGTGTCACTGATCTCAAATCTAGATGGCTTCCTCAATGTGACTGAATACATTTCAGAGAATACTTAGAGAAGCTCCTTAATGGCACATGAAAAATGCATGAGTCTATGATAGTTTTTTTTTTTTTAATACAGTGCTCATGAATTTATAGCTTCTCCAAGGCTGATGTTCCTGAACTGTTGTGGACACTGCTATTCTTTCTTCTGTAATGTTCAAAGAACAGAGCACTTATAAACTTACTAAGGAAGTCAGAGAGAACAGCAAACAAGTCGTCACCTTCTTCTTGGGACAGCTAGGAGATTTGCATGCTTAACTGCAAAGAGCTGAAGTCTTTGTTTTGGGAAACAAGCTGTACTCTTTCCTGGAATTAGATCATTTTATTAAATGGCATGTTTAGAAGTAAGGAAAGGTCCAAATTAGAAACTATTGCACATGCCAGCAAGATTCTGCTGAAGGGACCCTGATATAGCAGCCTCTTGTGAGGCTATGCCAGTGCCTGGCAAACACAGAAGTGGATGCTCACAGTCAGCTATTGGATGGAACACAGAGCCCCCAATGGAGGAGCTAGAGAAAGTACCCAAGGAGCTGAAGGGGGCTGCAACCCTGTAGGTGGAACAACAATATGAACTAACCAGTACCCCCTGAGTTTGTGTCTCTAGCTGCATATGCAGCAGAAGATGGCGTATTCAGCCATCATTGGGAAGAGAGGCCCCTTGGTCTTGCAAACTTTATATGACCGAGCACAGGGGAAGGCCAGGGCCAAGAAGTGGGAGTGGGTGAGTAGGGGAGCGGGGGGGGGGTATAGGGAACTTTCGGGATAGCATTTGAAATGTAAATAAAGAAAATATCTAATAAAAAAAAATGGGGAAAAAAAGAAACTGATTTTAGCCTAAATAAAAGAGGTAGGAGTAAATCAGGCAGTGGGTGTACAAACCTTTAATTCCAGGATACCCAGGGACACACACACACACACACACACACACACACACACACACACATACACACACAATCTTACGACCCATCCTGTGGGAAAGCACCAATCCCTGACACTATTAATATTACTCTACTGTGCTTGCAGACAGGAGCCTAGCATAGCTGAACTCTGAGAGGTTCTACCAAGCAGCTGATTGAAACAGATGCAGGGACCCACAGCCAAAGGTTAGATGAAGCTCAGGGAGTCTTATGAAAAGTTGGGGAAAGGATTGAGGGCTCTAGAGTAGATAGGAACTCCACAAGAAGACCAACAAAGTCAACTAACCTGGACCCTTGGGGGCTTCCAGAGGCTGAACCACCAACCAAAGAGCATACTTGGACTGGACATACCTACCCCATACATAGTAGATGTGCAGCTCAGTCTTCCTGTGGGTCTACCGACAGCTGGAGCCAAGGTTATCTCTAAAGCTGTTGCCCGTCTGTGGATCCTACTGCCCTAACTGGGCCAGTCTCAGTGGGAGAGGATGTGCCTAGCCCTGCAGAGATTGAATGTGCCTGGTTGGGGTATCCCGTGGGTGCACTACCACCTTCTCAGAGGAGAAGGGGAGGGAGGACTGGGGAGAGACTGGGGTAGGACAGGGAGGAGGGAGGAGGAGCAGTGACCAGGGTGTAAAGTGAATAAATAAATTAATGGGGAAAAACCTGTCACAATCAAAACAAAACAAACAAAACACAAACAACAACAATAACAACTAATAGAGTAGGAATAAAAAGGAGGCATGTCTCTTAGATTATGTAGTACCAGAGTAAAGTACTTATATAGAAGGATAGGATAGCTCTCCAAAGCAGGCTGGGGTCACCATGGTTCAAACTAGCCCTTAACTTTTAATGCTCTTACACAAAATCTTAGCTAATGCCAGGAATGGTGACTCACACCTTTAATCCAAGCACTAAGAAGCCAGAGGGATCTCTGCAGAAACCTTATCTTAAAAAGCTAAACCTGTATCTTTTTTTAAAAAAATATTTACTTTCAAGTGTTTTGCCTACATAGATGTGTATACACCACAGTTATACTATGTGTTCATGGATGATGGAAGAAGGAGTCAGATTCCCTGGAACCATAATTACAACTGGTCATGAGCTCACACGTGTGTGCTGGGAGTAGAACCCTGGTTGGTTATCTGAATGAGCAGCAGGTGTTCTGAACCACCGAGGCTGAGTGTTTGCTCACCTGCTGAGTCACACTCAGCCCTTACTTAGGCTTCTGCATTAGTGAAGCATAGTAGCCATAATGGTTCAGGAATGAATTGTCATTGCCAATGTTAGTTTATAAAATCTGTGAGAAAGCATCTAGTCCAGTTCTGTGGGTGCAGACTTGCTCAGTACCCCGTGCTCATCATTGTAGCACTCTGAAGGACAGTTTCACTCGCTGTAAACCAATTTTCTTCCCATGTGCACACTCAGGACTCAACAACTCGTGTATTTGCTCTCCCTTGCTTTGCCTCTTCCAAGTTGTCCTAGGGTGTGAAGCCTTTCACCATGGCCATGTGCATGTATGACCACTCTGTGTTTCTTCTTGGCAGTTTGTTAACTTTGAATAATAACAGTCTATTTCGTGAATGTCCCATGGTTTAACCATTCATCTTAATTGCTTCAAAGTTTGGCATGCAAGGCTAGAAAGACTGTATGAGTCTTAGTTAGCATTTTATTGCTGTGAAGAGATATCATGACAGAGGCAACTCTTATAAGGTTATAAGAGTTGCCTAATTGGGGCCAGCTTATAGTTTCAGGGGTTCAGTCCACTATCATCATGGCAGGAGTCATGGCAGCTTGCAAGCATGTATAGTGATAGAGAGGGAGTTGAGAGTTCTCCATCTTGATTTGAAGCCAACAGCAGGAGAATACTGTGTTTCACACTGGTCAGAGCTTACACATATATATCACCTCAAAGGCTAGCCTCCACAATGACAAACCTCCTTCAACAAGTGCCTACTCCAGCAAGGCCGCACCTACACCAATAAGGCCACACCTTCCAGTCGTGCCACTCGCTGGGCCAAGGATATCCAAGATACCACATTATGCACGTGTGCAAAGACGTTTTGTGTGGGTTCACATACATCATCTTAGTAAAAGTTTCATAGCAAGATCAATGAATCACATGGTTATGCCATGTTTAGTTTTGTAAAAGACTGCTAGACTTCTCACAGGTGGATACCGGGTCACATGCGTAGCCACAGGTCATCAGCTCCTTGTATTACATCCTCACCTGCATTTTGCTGTCATCAATGGCTTTTTGGATTTCAGTCATAAAGCTTTGGAATGGGCAGCCTTTCTGTTTTAACAAGAGATTCCATAGTAACACATAGTGCAGTCATCATTTTTTAATTTGCTGTTCATCTTCTTTTATGGGACGTTTGTTCAGGTCTTTTGCCCATTTTGTAACAGCAGTGTTCCTTTTTATTACTTTATCTTTTCATTCTCTTAACAGTATCTTTTGCAGAAAAGATTTTCATTGATTTTATTAAATTTTAACTTAGCACATTTTTCATATTCTTTTAATATTTTTTAAAGGATCATACTTTTGGTGGTATTCCTAAAAAAAAAAAAAAAGATTACTGAACCCAAGAAACCCAGATTTTCTATATAATATTATCTTTTAAATTTTGGTTTCATATATAGGCTTGCAATGCATTTGAGTTTATTATTTTGTGAATGTCATAAAGGTCTATGTATTGAACAACTTTGTTTTGTGTAACTGTCTGGGTCTAAAACTGTTGAAACCACTATCTTTTTTCTATTGAATTATCTTTAGTTTCTTTTATGTATGAGTCTGATTATGGATTTCTGTCAGTCTATCTATTGCTTTTTTCCACATATCATATTGACTTAATGCTATGGCTTTAACATAAGCCTTAAAGCTGGGCACCTTTCTCTTCTTAATTTTTGTCTTTCACCCCCTCTTTAGTATTTTGTGTTGATTACATGTTGTTTTCCTTCCTATAAAAAATTAAAATCATCTGTTATTACTTACTAATTATCTTGCTAGGAGGGTATTAAGAATTTATTCTGTCTGCAAACCAATAGGTAAAACTGTATTCTAACTATGTTGATTCTGTTAATTACTTGAAATACCTCTCCATTTATTTCTATTTTCTTTTATATCTTTCAAGAGAGTTTTGTACTATAAATCTTAGACAGATCTTTTAGACTTATACCCAGTCATTTCCTTTGGGTACAAATATAACGGTTTTAAGTTTCCATTGCTCGTTTATTTAAAGTTGCTTATGAGTGTGGTGTGCTTGCATTTATGTGTGTTTAACTGTGTACATGGGTGTGGAGACAAGAGGCTTGTGTCTAGTATCATCCTTGATTGATCCTCTCCTTATTGAGGCAGTGTGTCTCACTGAATTTGGAGCTCAATCATTGTGCTAGTTTATCTAGTTAGCTTGTCTTGGTATGACTGTATCCATTTTCCAGTCCTGGAATTACAGAATAGTTTCCATGTAATGACTTTTAAGGTAGTAGCCACTTCTCCAGCCCTACTTTAAAAAAGCTCTGTTTATTCTTTGACATATATATATATATATATATATATATATATATATTCATTGATCATATCTACTTCAAACTCCCCCTCCAATTCCTTTGTGAATCTCTCCCAAACACATCATTTTTCCACTGTCTTTTTAGTCTAATTGGTGGAATAATGACTGGTCTTGTGGAATCTTGTGTAAGTTACTGTCACCACAATGAGTTCATAAATGTTGTGTCCTCGTCATGTCAAAAAGACAGCATTTCACAGCTCTGCGCCACATCCTCTGGCTCTTATATTTTATTCTACATCCTCTTCCATGATAGTCCTCAAGCCTTAGGGTTAGGGGATTAATGTAGATGTCCTATTTAGGGCAGAGCACAAGACAGTCAATTAACGATTTCACTAGAAATGACTCTTTGTATTAACCACTACCCAATGCAGAAGAAACTACTCTGGATAAGATTTAGAGCAGGAAAAACATTTCTATGTGCATAGCAGAAATATATTGAAGGCAGTTTGACCACAGTCTCCTTAGTAAAATAACAGTGGTAGGTTTCTGGATCATTAGTCATGGGTATTTGACCAGATTTGCATATCAGACATGAACTCTTTGCTGTGAAGCAGGTCTCAGATAAAATCAAAAAGCTGATGGTTGCTTCCACAGTCTTCAAGCCACAATTGCTTGGCATACACAGTTACTGGGTCCTGCCTGACAGGTCACTATTGCAACATTCAGGGTCAACTGCTGGGTAATACCACTGGTGACTTTCCTAGCAGCCTGACAGCACCATAAAGCAGCATGGATGCTGCCCAGCAGAGAGGAGGTGTTTAGGTCAGTTTCATCTGAATTTCTCTATGACCTGGAATGGAAGTATGTTCTATCTCCAGCTATAGGTTTTTACCAGGGGTAAAATCAAAACCAGTGGCAACACACATTGGTTTGAGTTTCTATGGGGGTCTCCCTAACCAATAACTTATAGGGAGGTATTTCATTCCTGGCACAAAGATTTTCATTTAATAACCTATGTCTTCAGGGTGGAAGCATTTTTCACCCTTGCATGGATTCTATGTTCAGACTCCTTTAAAAATTTATGTTTTTGTAATTGGCTTAAAAAATAGTAGGTTCCATAAATGTTTCTCATACATTCTTAGTTTTGGTGAACCCATAGCCAACTTTCTTCCCCTATCCATTCTGCCCTGAAGCACCCCGCCACCCACCATTTTCATATCATATGTGATTAGGCCTTTTAATGCTTCTATGTTTCATTGGTACTTTCAGGCTTGCTGACTTCCACAGAGCCTCCAAATTAGACACACAAATTTTAAAAAATCAAAGGTAAGATCCCTGAAATTTTCCTTTTTCTTACAGCTGACTGAAATGGCATTGTGTATATGCAGCACATTTTCATTATCTGTTTATCAGTTGATGAACATCTAAGTTGATTCAATTTCCTAGCTATTGTGATTAGTGCAGCAGTACACACAGATGAACAAATGTCTCTGAAGTAGGATATGGAGTCCTTCGGATGTATGCCCAGGAGTGGTATAGCTGAATCACATGGAAATAAGATTTTTAAAGTAAAACTTTAAAAATAAAACTTACTTTTAGCTTTTCAAAAAAGTTCTACACCAGTTTTTATAAGTTTTAAATTTCGGATTCCATTTCTTCAATAGTGAACTGATTTTTATACATTCCTCTCTAGTCCACATACTTGGCAGACTCTTCCACTAGCATGTTTTGTGGGAGTGAGGAGTGGTAGCATCCTAGTCTTCATCTTCATCTTAGGATGCAAACATCTGTTTGTCACCATAAGTGTGATGTACTGTAGATTCTCCAAGGATGCTCTTCATCATTTTAGTGAGTTACTGTCTATTTTTAGTTCACTAAACTGACTTATGATAAATGGGTATTGAGTTTTCTCAAATGCTTGCTTTGTATCTCTTGGATATCATTACATGTTGATCATCTGTTGATAGAAAAATTGCATTGACTATTAGATGTCAAACAAGCCTTTTATGCCTTCAATAAGTCTCACATGTCATAGTGTATAATTCACTTAATATTTATAATTAGGTTTTCATTTTGTGAAGGTTTTTACATCACTGTTCATTAGGGATATTAGTATATTTCCTTTTTCAATCTTACAATAATAATGCTGACCTCATAAAATGAGTTAGGAAGTAGTCACAATACTTTCTCTTTTCCAAAGAGATTGTAGAAAATTCTACTATCTCCTACTTAACTGTTTGGAAGATGTCACCAGAGAACCCAAAAGACTAGTATATTATGACTTAAGAGATTATTAAATATTAATTCAACCATTTCAGTAGATATTAGTTAATTTTGATATCAACATTTATTATATCTATAAAGAAATTGCTCTGTGTTTACCTAACTTATCAAATGTGTTGGTTTAGATAAGTTTCTAGTGTTCTTTTGTTATATTTGTAATGTGCATGGGCTTAGTATTGGTGATTTCTCTTATATCTCTGCTATTTGTAACTACCCATGGAGCTAGGCCCTTTCTTCTCATAACTTCAAAGCAGAAAGACATGGGAAGAAAACCCTTACTGACTTTGAAATATGCAGGACTACACTGCTGGCCCTGTCCTACTGTAGTAGTGCCCCACTGGTTCTCCAAGGAATCTTTGCTTCTTTTGGCAAAGCCCTCCCCCTTCCCTCCCTGCTTTGATCAGCATCCTCTGCTGTTCGCTTCCTGCTCAACTAGACTGAATTTGCACTTCAAGGGTTTCTATGTTATTGGTCTTTCCAAA
>NC_034611.1:14717167-14722167 GCF_900095145.1 Mus pahari | reverse complement strand
TGGAGCCTAGGAGAGTGGCTTGATCTGCAGGTCTGAATCGTCTCCTTGGTGGTAGACACTAAGGATAGCATAGAGGAAAACCAGACTCCTCCTCAGAAGTTCACAGGCCACCCTCCAGCCATTAGCAAAGGTGAGGAATTACTCAACAATATTTTTCTACATATTCCAAATTTAATTGCGTTGATATGTGAGTAAGTACAGGACAGGCAGCTCTCTACAGTGACAATTCTGTCAATTTAGTGCTAAATTACATGTGAGATAATTTAAGTTACATGTGAGATAGTTTGTGGAAGCTGAACTTCAGGCTGTGAGAACATAGTTATGCCCTGGAATTGTGCTTAAGTAGTTAACGATAATATTTAGATGGTATTTATATCTAAATGGCTCACATTAAAACCCTACCAAGTTTATGTCATAAACTTTAAATTATAGCTGGGTGGCTATTTGCAGAAATCAACTCCATGCTACATATTAATTTTCTGACATTACTCAGAAATCCATTACTGGTACATCTATGATTATAGTAATTATCTCAGCAACATTGAATCAAATTATATGATATTTCAAGTAGGTTTCACCCAAGATGCAGCTCTTCTCTGAATATCCACTGCTGTGGTTTTTGATTATGACAAACAATAGAGGTGGGTAGTCAATTCAAAGATGAATGAATAGACCATAACTATCACCTACAAATGAGTATATTAATAGAAAACAAACCAAATATCTTTCTGAAGTGCCACAATAGGAAGTGTTATCACACTTTCAACCTATAGCCCTAAGATTTTTGAGCTGGAAAGAAATCTATAAGGAAATCAATACTTTTCAGAACCATGTATATGGCTTAAGAGAAAGGGGGGGGCGAAGGAGGAGAAGGACAAGGAGGAGAAGGAAAGAAAGAAAGAAAGAAAGAAAGAAAGAAAGAAAGAAAGAGAGAGAGAGAGAAGAAAGAAAGAAAGAAAGAAAGAAAGAAAGAAAGAAAGAAAGAAAGAAAGAAAGAAAGAAAGAAAGAAAGAAAGAAAGAGCTGAAGAGCTACCAGAAAGCAGGCACATACATTTGAATTTTAAAAACAGAGCTTGCGATAGATTAGGTTAGACACAGTGATCCACTTCTGGATCTTAAAACAAAAGAAAAGTGCTCCAGAAACTTCCCATCAATTCATTCCTTCACAAGATGTGACATCTGTGACACACTGATTTTGAAATTACAAAATATGTGAAACTTAAAATCTCCCAATATTTACATAGAGTATGTTTCCTTGCAAATTACAGATGACAAAATGTGATACTAACTCCTTATTCAGAAACCTTTTATTATTTGAGTTCTCTTGCAAGATTCCTGCAAATGGCTTGGGAGTAAAGATAAATACTATCTACAGAAGGTCAGCATTTTTAAAGTTAGCTTCGATAGTCAAACACATGTGTTTAGGCATACTTCCACCAAATATAAAAGTCATTAACTTTTATGTTATATATACATAAACCACTATGTCTATAACCACATAACTGTGGCTTGAAGTTTATAAGCATGGCTTGCAATCACAAGACAATTTTAGACTTAATACACACTTACCAACTTTTTTAACTGAATAAATTATGGCATACACATAGAAATTGAGTAAACATTCCTAGATTGTTGTAAAACATAATGCAAGCTAGCAATGCAGTATACTGAAAGTGTTCTGCACCTAAAAATTGCAAAATATTATACGTGCATAGATAAAATTACTTTCAACTGGAATGAAATCCTGCCTCATAATGGTACAGATAAATTCTGAAAGAATCATATTTAAGTGTAAAAGCCAGAGATAATAAGATAACTAGTGCAATAGTTCTACTTTTTGATACACAAAATAGACAAATTGGTAGGCACAGAATACAGAGTTTACTAGGTAGCTAATGGAAAAGAGAATGATGGATTACTATTTAACATATAAAAAAATCTGTTCAGGATGACAAAAATTTCTGAAAATGGATAGCATGGCATTTGTACAACATTGTGACTGTATGTACACAGATATCATAAAGATTTAAAAATTACAATCAGTTTTAGTGCTTATGCAATTATTATATTTTGGCTAGAAATCAAACATTTTAGGGGGCATGTAAAAGAATTGGCAGCTGAATGCGTCCTTTTGAGATTTAACCTCCCCTTCTTGTATTATTTCTAGGTTACTATTGTTCTTACCACATATGTTTGAATCAAGAGCAGTGACGCCAGCTGGTTCCAGCCTCTTTAAAATGCAGCTAAGAATTTCAATGCATTCTAGGTGGTATGTAGCTCCTTAGACTGGAAACTGGCTGATGAATGAAATTTATTATCATTTCCTTCACTAACAAAGAAAAACTTCCGCACATAGCAATATTATGAATAAATTAGACAAGAAGGAGATATACAGGTTTTTTGATAATAAATGAGTGTGTTTCAAAGTGGACTACAGCTGTCAGTTCTGGCCATGCTCAACTGCACACTTGTCAGCACAGAATTCTGAGTCCTTTTGTCATGAAAATTCCATGAACATTTGCCATGGATGCACATAGAAGGTGCTGCACAGTTGGTTGAGGTAATGTGCTGATTTCAGCCCCTGTCTTTGTTGTTGGTCTCTTCTCTTCTCTTCTCTTCTCTTCTCTTCTCTTCTCTTCTCTTCTCTTCTCTTCTCTTCTCTTCTCTTCTCTTCTCTTCTCTTCTCTTCTCTTNGAAGGAAGGAAGGAAGGAAAGAAGGAAGGAAGGAAGGAAGGAAGGAAGGAAGGAAGGAAGGAAGGAAGGAAGGAAGGAAGGACATAATCCACCCCTATAGTCTCTGTTGTCAGGGGTCCTCCTTCCTTCAGAGTGCCCCAGAAGCTTCCTAACACAATAACATTGGTAACTGGAAAGCTCACTTACTGTATGCTATTTTTAAAGGGCCAATATTGTGTGTTGCCTCATGACAAATACATCCAAATCCATTTGGTTGTTTAGGGAAAGTATCCTGTTGCTTCTGCCATTCCATCTTGGTCAGGAATGGAACATTGATCAAGAGATATAAACTCTTATGCAGTAAGTATTTATAGAAGTATAAATGATGTATGAGACAGCACCTTGAAAACTGCTAATTTAACAAGTTTTGTGTTTTTAATCAGGTCAGGTTTCTAAGAACAGATATATGTTTTGCATGATTTTCCTGTTTGTGGAGGAAGGGAAATAGCATGTCCTATGGAAAATAAGGGCATCATCTAAAAGTAAATGAGTGTTTACTAAGACATTTCAAAGTGTGAGTCTTCTTTTCTCTAATGCATTTATTCACTTCACATCCCAATGCCAGCCCACCCTCTCTGCTCAGCTCAATCCTACCTTCACAACCCCTCCCCCCCCTGTTACCCTTTACCTGTCTTCTCAGAGAAGGGGAAGCCTCCCATGGATACCAGCCAGACTTGGGACATCTAGTACCAGCAAAACTAAGCACATCCTCTCTGACTGAGGCCAGATAAGGCAGCCCAACTTGGAGAAAGGAACCCAAAGGCAGCAAAGAGTCAGAGAAAGCCTCGGCGCCAATTGTTAGGGGACTTACATGAAGACCAAGCCGCAAATCTAGGTCTAGCCCGTACATGCTCTTTGGTTGGTTGTTCGATTTCTTTGAGCCTCTATGGGCCCAGGTTAGCTGACTCTATAGATCTTCTTTTGGTGTTCTTGACCCCTCCTCCTTCCCTAACCTCTTCTACAAGTCTCCTAAAGCTTTACCCAATGTTTGGCTATGGATTTCTTCGTCTCTTTCCATCTTCTGCTGGGTGAAATCTCTCAGGAAAACAGTTATGCTAAGCTCCTGTATGCAAGTAGAGTGGAGTGTCATTAATAGTGTCTTCTTACTGAAAACAAAACCCACTGATGAAGGGATTAAAAACCAAAATGAAAAGATATAAAAATACTACAGTAAAAATATTATTTTTGTTTTTAGATAATCTTAGAAGATAATTTCAAATCTAATATTTCACACATATGTGATATTGTATTTTATATCAGGAGTTGTAGGTTTTTTAAAAAATTAACACTTAGAAAGTTTGAAAAAGATATATGAAAGACTAATATTTTATAAACTTTTCAAAACATACCCTACATGGAAGGGAAACATTGACCCTTACAGAAGAACTGTAGACTATTAATATATACATAAATAAGTAAATAAATAAATAGCCCAGTGCCAGCCAGGTATGTAATGCCTTCCCTCCAGTTGTCAGTCAAGGTGTTCTGGAGACCCCCAAAACAATACAGTCTGTTTGGTATATTGTTCTTGGTTACCAATCATAACTTTATATTGATGAATACACCACAGATGTTGGTCAGAGAATAAAGGGAAATTAAAGTTGCACTGGTCTGGAAGCTTTATCCCCACTGGCTAGCTTTCATGGAGCTGATGATGTTTTATATGCTGCTGGTGAAAGAGATTTCCAACTACGCCAGTGGGTGGCCCTACAGCCACATGCATACAGGCAGCACTAATTGTACCAAGTGGATTCCTTTTTAAAGCGGGAGAACACATAACGTTGGGAAGAGGATATAGAAGCTATTAATCATAAGAGGAAGGTATGAAGGGAACATGCTGAAGGGAGTTCCAGGGAGAGCTGGGGGTAGATATGTTCAAGATATACTGTATACATGTATAATATTGCCAAATAATAAATTTAAAATATTATTTTAAAAATTCCTATTAATATAAAGTTATTCATCTGTTATTTAAAATGTACCTAGTGAGAAATTATATTCTTCAAGCTTTCTTGAAAAAATTTTGTATATGCTCAGGGGAAAGTTGTGATCCATTCCTGGCATACGATGGTAGATTTGAGACCATTGAAACACTGAAACAGCTGGACCCGATCGTCCTGCGCCTCTCCTGCCCAGGAGGGGTGTTCGCCTGGCGGCTGTCCGCAGGCTGACCCAGCACCCAACACCTTGCCTCCCCGACCGAGGAGGGGTGTCCGCCTGGCATCCAGCGCCTTTCCTCACCCGAGGAGGGGAGTGCGCCCGAGAG
>NC_034611.1:14714151-14717156 GCF_900095145.1 Mus pahari | reverse complement strand
TGGGAGTGGGTGGGTAGGGGAACAGAGGTGGGGGGAGGGGTATGGGAATCTTTCGGGATAGCATTTGAAATGTAAATAAAGAAAATAAAAAAAAAAAAAAAAGAAACACTGAAACAAAAGACTTCAGAATTTCTCTCTGAAAGTAAGAGAAGATTTTGTGGTTTTCGTTCTAAGATGATTAGAGAGAAACACCATTAGAGTTTGAGAAAGGTTACATGAAACTTCAGCCCAAGCTCTGGGGAAGATCCAGCTGCAGGCTGATGCTAATTTTATTGACATTGTAATGCATCACTCACTGTTCAGTCAAAGAACTTCATTTAGTTCTCAATTCCTGATTCACATTACCTACACAAACAGAGATGTCCCAGTTAAGTCTGTCATAACTCCCAGAACAGACTAGTCAAAAATTTCCATTCTGCTATAGCCTGGAGCCCCTAAATTGATAAGTCACTATTCCTAAACATTTTCTGTTCTCAAAACTCAAGATTAGTTATCAGTATCAATATTGGTCAGGTACCATGAGTCACCTCTCTTCACATAAACAAAACGATAGACATTGTCCTGTGTCTTGGACCTTCATTTAAACAGATTAGTTCTCTGCCTCTTAGCACTGGCTACTTACAGAACCAGAGACAGTTTTAATAAAAAACAAGTCTATTTCTAACAAAAATTGAAAATGCAAACTCATTTTCATTCACATGACAGTGAAAAATGAATGTGACCTCAAATCTCCTATTTAGAACAAACTGTATTGCAAGTAACTACCTGGAGATAAACTATTTTCTTTTGAGATTAAAAAACTACTAGGAAAATGTCAATATATGATTTATGTTCTGTTAGCAAAAAAATAAATAGCAATAGATTTGCCCGCTTTTATCTTTGGGGACATTATAGTCCAGTATGAAACCAACTGCCTTCTTGTATTTATTTTTTTATAAAGAAAGAAAAGAAATAGAAACAAGTCACACTAAATTGTTATTTATCCCACCAATTCAAGTACAATCTTTATATGATTGTACTTGAATAAATACATAATTCAAGTACAACCTTTATATGATTTTACTTGAATAAATACATTGTTCAGGTTACTAATGTTTAAAACAAAAATTAGCTATTGTTTAAAAAATATATATAGAACACACATATGTACATGTATGTTCATAAACATATATGCAATGCCCATATTTGCTAAATTCAAAAATTCTACAGTCTGTGTTAGTATTTAACAAATAAGAGGACATTACAACTGACAGATATGATAAAAGTTCCACTAGCTGATAATGCAGCTTATGAGGATGGTGGAAGAACTCTTGAGTGGGTAAAAGAATTCACCCCTATAGAACTACCAGAGTAGATTCTTTAAAAGCTTATTTTTTACACTGCAAAGAGTACAGCAGGAATGAATATAACAGAACACTCTGTGTATAGTGATAGGTTTAAGGAATTGCCCTTCAGAATTGTCCTCAGTTAACTAAGATGAGCCACTATATGTGTTATGTTCTAGCAGGTTATCCTGCCATGTAAACATACACTATTCTGATTGGTTGATGTTCATTTCGGAGAAATCTATAAGGGACTATAAAATTTCCCTTTGAAACATTACAAGGTAGGCCTCCATCATTGACCTTTCTCTCAATACTCTTCCGGGATCCCATAGAATGGCCCACTGAACTCTGAGAGGTCTGTCAGAGCAATATCCCACTCCCAGTACTAGTTTTAGTCATGTGTGTGTGTGTGTGTGTGTGTGTGTGTGTGTCTTTGTGTGTGTGTGTCTTTGTGTGTGTGTGTTTATGGATATGCACATTCAAAATCACAGATCTCAAACGCAGAATGTCAACTCTACTCTGTGATTGGGTTTTGAATCAAAAGATAAGTTTCTGAAGAATTATAGAATCATCATATTTTACTGGAGATGATTTATATTTTGGTGCCAAAATAAAATAGGTTTTATTAGAATTGGACTGTAACAATTTATCAATCCCCCTTAGCCTTTGACAACAGCAAAGAAATGCTCCTTTAAAGTACATGTGGAACTTTTTCTCTGGATAGTCTGAGGATAGAAAAATACCTGAGAATGGTGGCAAGATGGGAATTAGGAGAACGTCTGGAAACTCAAACTGTTAGTTTTCACCCGTAATCATCTCAGTGAAAATAGGTTCTTGGATTCAATCAGTTACAGGTGAAAACTACTGGGAAAATATTGTACCTGTTCTGACTATATGCAAACATTAAAAACTATCTTAACTCTCTAAAAAGACAGCATAACAATGTGTATTAAAGTTACGTAGGATTGGGAATTGAAAGCCATCTAGAGATAATATGAAGTACATAAGATGATTTGTGTAGGTTATATTTAATAGTCACACAATCTTTTAGACTTCAGATTGGTGGATCTAGTCAATAACATTAAAATCCCAATTTTCTCGTTTGGTGGTCCATTGCTTGAGAGATCTTGGGGTTCCAGATTAATTGAGACTGCTGGTCCTCCTACAGGATCATCCATTTCCTCAGCTTCTCTCAGCCTCCCCTAATTCAACAATAGGGGTCAGCTGCTTCTGTCCGTTGGTTGAGTGCAAATATCTGCATCTGACTCTTTCAGCTGCAGGTTCGGTCTTTCAGAAGGCAGTCATAATAGGTCCCTTTTTGTGAGTACCTGCATAGCCTCAGTAATAGTATCAGACACTGGGACTTCTCCTTAAGCTGGATTTCACTTTGGGACTGTCGCTAGACCTTCTTTTCCTCAGGCTCCTCTCCATTTCCATCCCTGTAATTTTTTCACACAGGAATAATTATGGGCCAAAGATGTGACTGTGGGATGGCAACCCCATCCCTCACTTGGAGTCCTGTCTTCTTGCTGGAGGTAGGCTCTATAAGTTCCGTCTCCCTACTGTCTAGCATTTCATCTAACGTCCCTCCCTTTGATTCCTGAGAGTCTTTTACCTCCCAGGTTTCTTATTTCTAAAGTGAAAGAAAGAAAGAAAGAAAGAAAGAAAGAAAGAAAGAAA
>NC_034611.1:14683579-14714146 GCF_900095145.1 Mus pahari | reverse complement strand
AAGGAAGGAAGGAAGGAAGGAAGGAAGGAAGGAAGGAAGGAAGGAGGAAAATTATCTGTTATCAAAGTGCTTTTCTTCAATGTATTGTTCTTTCATGCTAGCTATAGTGTCTCACCCATTCATTCTAACAGGGCAATATATTCTTATTTGGTTTTATATTTAAATAAATCCATATGAGAAAGACAATCACACTGATTAAGTTAATTAGGGCATATGAGTCCTTTAATTTTGCCTGGCGACAAAAAGGCGGTCCAACCTTCAGAATATCTTGGTGCTAAAAGTCAGGGGTACTGCATTTTTAAGGAAAAGATCCAAAATTACATCTATGTTTGACAATGGTCAGAGAAACCTTGCAGCATATGTCTAGGCAGAATATAGTAGTTATTTCAGATATAACATGACAACTAATTTTAATTAATTAATTAATTTCAATTAATTTTAATTAATATTCATTCTTCAGTTATTTTATTTTATGTTAAGCATGTATAAACAGTAATTATTTTGTATAATACACGTGGATTGTGATCAGGGCTATGGAAATCTGTAATGTTTGCCAAGACAGATATCAAAATTGACAGTGGAGTAGAGAACTGAGGAGTATCCAAGCAGACACAAAACAAAGTTGAGACTAGATGGTATTGCCTTAGTCACTACAATTTAAAGCCAATTCCCACTACACTCACCAGGCCAGCCTTGAACTTGGAATCAACATGGTCTTCTGCTTCAGGCTCTCAAGTGCTTGAGACTACTGGTGTATGCCACCAAGCCTGGTTACTGAGTCCTCCTTTGAGGCCAATTTACATGGAACTCTACAACTGCAAAAGCTGCCAGCTGGTACTGGCAGATGTGCTCCTGAAATCTAAGAGGTGTCCTTCACATTTAAGCCAGTTCTACAACTGTCATCTGAGTAAGAAAAATGTGTTTCTACTGTTCAAAGCATTTGAACTCTGTGAAACATGTGTATTTTTCTTACCAATTCTCAGTAGGTTGGCACAAATTATCCAAAAATATTCTCACAGAACCACAACTTCCCAAGTTTATTAGTTTGATGAAAACATTGTTAGAGAGCTATAATATATAATTTCATATGCCCCATTTTTTACTTGACACTCACTATTTGATGTTATCCTCTGCCTACTTCAGATAAAATAATTCCAAGTAGACATTGCCTCTTAGAGTTATAGAGGACAGTTCTTTCATCAGTTTTAAGAACTAAAGATGAGGCTAAATAGAGGCACTGTGAAATAGCAGCAAATAAGTCAACTAATGAAACAGATCACACCCAACAAAGGCCATTCATACTGAAACTTTCTCTGCTCTGTAATCATTTTTCTATTATAAAAGCATATATTTAGACCTTCCAAAGATTATAGAAACTGCTGGTTCTGCTTAAATATAGTGGTCCAATTCTTCTAAGTTTTTCTCTAGGTACAGAAACAAACTTGGATACAACATAGCAGGTAGATGAACCACTGTTAAGATAGATTAGGTCACTGAACTTGAAGAACAACCTAACCATGAATGTGGTGCTTTTCTCTGTCTCAGATGCCCCCAAACAGTACTGTAGAATCTCAAATGTTGGAATACATACATCACAGGCAAAATCCAAGTGTAACACATTAACAACAACAGACAATTTCTGCCAAAGTAAGGGATTAAAACTGTGTAATCTTGGGGAAAATAATATCTTGAAGTGCCTTGGATACTAGAAAATGTGAATCAAGCTAGATTAGGGAAATTACAAAAACAACATGGCCAGATTATGGACTGTTGATCTGCTGAATATGAGACGACAGTTGTCTCCAGCTCTTTATATTGCATTTTATAGCATGGTTGTGTCCCTCAAGATTAACTTTGTCATAGAATTACAGTAAAACCTCATTGCCCTGAAGAGAGAATACATAAAATGCAACTCTTTTAAAACACTCTGTAGTTGCCAGAATTTCCCAGCAAGAGTACATAGATAATTTAAAGATTGATAGTGAAAGATGTAAAGCCAGGTTTCATCTCTGCGCTCAACTTTTGGATAACACTGCTGTTAGCAGCTAGAGCCATCATTACCACAGAAATAACCCGGTTGGAGGAAGAATTATAGTCCCCTTCGAAAACTTGTAAAGGTGAAGAAAGTTTGTGAGTAGTAGCCTCAAGTCTCTGAGGCAAGTCATCTCTCCCTAATAGCTAAGAATTTTAAGAGAATCCCTGCAAATGTTTAGCTTTTGATGGTATACAGTACAAGTACACCTTACATGGAATGGGAATGTTTTTTGAACCTCTTCTGGAGGCACTGAAAGCCCCAATTCAGAAAAGTCAGGATGGCTGATCATAATATCATCTATACAGTAGATAACATAAACCACAGGAAGTTTTGTTTTGTATGGGCTTCATAACCTTAGCAACATATTCCTGACACACTGTGGGGCACTTGTTCATACCCTGGAGTATAACTTTCTATTAGAAGTGCTATGTAGTTAGACTATAATTAATAGAAAGAAGGTTTCCTTATTAGGTTTATGACCTCTGTGGTAAAACACCATGGCCCAAAGAAAGTTTAGAAGGAAAACTTTATTTGGCTTTCATTTTTATATCAATGTCCAGCACTGAGGGAAGTTAGAACAGGAACTCAAGCAGGGTAGAAACCTGAAGCCAGGAGTTGATGCAGAGGCCATGGAGGGATGCTGCTTACTGGCTTGCTCCTTCTGGCTTGCTCTGACTGCTTTACTAAAGGACCTAGGAACATCACTCCAGGTGAGCACCACACACAATGAGATGGCTCCTTCCTCATCAGCCACTACTTATGAAAATGCCCTACTGGCTTGCCTGAAGCCCAGTCTTATGGAAGCATTTTCCTAATTGGGGCTCCTTCCTTTCTGATGACTCTAGCTTATGTCAAGTTGACACAAAACTACTCAGAACAGAAGGGCAAAGAAAACTTTTCAAGATCAATGTGATGTAGTAGAATGTTGAAAATAAATAACCCTTCAAGTATATCACAATTAAATGAGAATGGGATGGAATAGCAGTGGGCAAAAGCAGTCCTGATGCATAGCCCATTGAAAATATTAGTTTGTTTATAGCTCTTAAGTCCCATAAAAGCCTTTATTCACCTGATTTCTGATGGAGATAGAGGTGTTCCAAGGACTATCTGAGCACTTTATGTGTCTAGACTATAATTGTTTCCCCACAAAAGCAGTGTCAGGAGTCAAGGTTTTATCTGTAAGTGGTCACTGATATCTCGAGACTATGTTCTCTGATAGTAAAGTGTTCTGGGAGGCAGGTTTTCATGATGGATGCCTTTCACATCAACTGGAGCTGCTAGTGAAAAGACTCAGTCTATTACAATGACCTTAAGAATTTGTGGGAATAACTGTACCTTGTGTTTTACCTAAACCTGTTAAATGGTTAAAGCCCTGGTATAGCATCTAATGAGAGACATTGTGGTCTGGGCTACAAGAAGGACTCCAATCTGGCTCAAGATAGATTAGTCTCATAAAGTCACAGGCACATTAGGTAGAACAGGTGACCTAAAGACACCTTGGTGACCTTTGGCATCTCATCTACGAAACATTGCGGAAATTTATGAAGGTGCCTGTGAATCACCTGTAGGCAATGACTTTGAGGCAGGAATGTTAATTTGTTAGTAAGCTTGTAAAAGATAGTAGAAATGATGTTTGCCCCATTCATACCTCGAGGGGCAAGGCCTACATGGCCAAAGACTCCCAGGATCTAATTCTACAGAGAATGCCCTTTGTGAAGAAATGGCCACAGATGTAGTGAATCACTCTGTGAGAGTCCATAAACCGAAAGTTGACATGGGAATATGTTTGGGTCCCTTGGCAATGGCCTGACCCCATGTCCTCTCAAGCAGCCAAACCCACTGTCACTTCCTCTGTAGACCATCATGTGTCTCCAGAACTTAATCTAATATCCTCAGCTTCTCCCCCAAAACTCTCCCACAAAATACCAATGACTAACTTAGCTCTTTCAGGATTCCACTTGTACCTTGCTTTATCTAGTGAAGATGTGTAGAGCTGTGCCCTTACTTTACCTTTATTTGTACGGTTCTCATGGAGCATTCCCTCCTTTGACCAATGTGAGTTCCTCATGGTCATATGTTCTTGTTCAAGTAGCACTTGTAACCATAAACACGGTGAATTTATATATTTTATATATTTAAATTGAGGAGCCTTTTTTGTTGTAAATAACTGAACAAGAAGGCTGGTTTAATTAACTAACCTCCATGTGTGTGTGTTTGTGTGTGTTTGTGTGTACAGAGGGGGTTCTATGTAGGAGAACAGTCTCAGGCTATAAACCAGGGTAGAAGAAAGCAGCAATCATTACTTTTTGTAAACACTGTCAATATCTGCACACAAACCAGGAGAAGGCTTTGACAATCTTATGAGTCTGCAGCATTGGCTTCCTTCACATGGTTATGCTCATGTCAATAATTCGCAATCACTCTGGGCTTTCTCTGCTCCCCGCAAAACACTGATTGCTATTTCACACAGTTGTGAGGTATAGTAGAACTAGAGTCTCCTAAAGACAGGTTGTAATCACATCTCTGCTACAACAGTAGATTCATCTTTGCTGCCAGGCCTGGGTACCTTCATCCTGTTGTGAGGAGGTAGCTCTATTAATGTATATAGATGGGCAAACCTATCTTTTCTGGAAGGACTCAGCATGGCTGTAGCCAAATAACTATTCATCCTGATCTGTAGAAGCCAAGAAGCCTGATAGTATCCTTAACCATCTTTTTTCCCATTTAGTCATCTTTCCTTGTCCCCTTTCTTACAGTCACAGCATCTGCTCATATAGTCCCTAATCTCTTTATCAAGTAACTGTCCTGCGGATCCCCAGTGCTTTTGCAGTAGTGGCTCATGTCTTTAATCCCAGACTCAGGAGGCAGAGGCAGGTGGATCTCTGACATTGAGGCCAGGCTGGTCTACGGAGTAAGTTCCAGTACAGCCAGGGCTAAACGGGGAATCCGTCTTGAAAAAGAAAAATGTGCTTTTGTTCTTTTTTGTAATTTGGCAGGCTGAGAATTTCTCAGTTGTTTAGTGCTTTATTTAATTAATCTCTTCTTATAAAAACACCCTAACTTACTACAAAGAGTTCAGAGTGATTTAAGCCACACCTTCAATCCCTTCTTTAGAATCACCTCTATTAAATGGCCATTTGTGTTACTTGAAAGTTCCACCTTTCACATAGTTACAGGAAAAATATTCCCCCGAGTTAGTTATCATTTTATATCAAGGCTCACCTTTCCCCCAGAGTCCTGTGAACCATTCCTCATGACCATCTTAGACCTGAAATGTAGCTGATATTACCACCAGCTATCTTTTTATGGAAATCTAGGCTTATGCTAGCATACACTTTGAAACTCACCTTGCCTCTATTTAGTCTTATAGTTCCTTTTATATTTCTGGGTACTTGGTAAATCAGCGTTCTATTTCATAATATCTGTCTTGCATTAGTTAAGTTAGACTGTCATAAAAAAGCTATTACAAACTGAGTGGCTCAAAATTATCCCCATAATTCTCCATGTTATGGAGACTAGGAAGTTTAAGTTCAGGATTTGAGCATGTTTAATTCTAGACATGGCACCCTTCCTAACTTGCTTGTACCTTTTTCATGACTTTTTCCATATCCTTTATTTTTTGTACATGTGGCCCTGAGAGAGATCACGTGAGGTCACAGCCATCCACAAGCCCAAAGGAGAACCCTTACTAGAAATCAGAAGCTTTTGGACAATGTTCATGGAGCCCCAATCCATAGAAATGGAAGATCAGTTCCTGTAAACTCATATATTTGTGTCATCTTTTCAAGACATAAATAAATTAGTACACTCTGCTCCCTCTAAATACCAGTCCAATGTCGCTTCATTTTCAGTGAGAAGCTGATATTATATGAATTTTCCACTTTTTTTGGACTAGACAGTATTTGTTTCCCCTGATGTTGTTGTGGTCAGCTGGGAGCTGACCTCTATACTTGTCCTTTTGAAAGCAGGTGACACAATCAAACTTTCTTGCTTGAGTATTCGTGTCTGCAGAATATCAACAGACCCTCCTTCTGTCACCACTCAGAATTAGGTAGATCTTTGTTTGATTCTTCTACTAGATTTCGGTCAGTGAGATCCATCAGCAAGCTAAGCCTCAAGGTGACCAAATGATGCCAAGTTATCACTGTCTGCCTAATCTGCCCAACTAATGTTCAAAGTGGTCCAGTGGGCACCTGGGCCTCACTATCGCATACCCCAATGAATAGGAACTACCTTAGAGGAGACATCAACAGATAATTTACACAAGGAAGGAAAGAGAAAGCTTTAAATCAGCCAATGCTGTGAGGGTGTGGCTGGAAAGTAAAGTTGACTTTTCCCTTTCATTCTCTTATACACTCTCCCTTGCCCACTCATGCACAGACACACACACACATACACACACACACACACACACAGAGAGAGAGAGAGAGAGAGAGAGAGAGAGAGCTAAACATATACATGCACACACACTTGCATGCACAGCACATGTACACCCTCTCACACACACAGCATAACAGCACACCTTCACATGATTGTAAGAGATTTTGAGTTTAAAATAAACTATCCCTAACAGATAATCATTTACACGTAGAGATGATTTCTGGGTCCCTACATAGGGATTTGCCGGAATACGCAACCAAAGAGAAAGAAAAAAAAAAAAAAAACATAACTGTGAAGGGAGGTTAAAATAAAAACACCCAGATTTATGTGTGCATCAGAAGTAGTGTGTGCATCAAGTCATCCCAGTAATAGAAGTAGCTGCTTCTCTCCATCAGCCAGCACCCTTAGCAACAGGCAGCTTAACCACAACCCTTATTGTCTAATAGTGCAGACTTTCTTGCTGATTTTAGGTATGTTTCCCTCAATAGGAAATGCTTGCAGAATATTCCCAGGTAGGCAGGACCAACTACATCATCTGCAATGACCCATTCAAAATAAAATAAGAAGAAATAATGTTCAAAAATTAAGATTTTAAAGATGACAACAGCTAGGTATTAAAATACCACACAGATCAGAAGCATTGCCCTCATCAGAGACCCTTCT
This sequence comes from Mus pahari, assembly GCF_900095145.1. Taxonomy (NCBI): domain Eukaryota; kingdom Metazoa; phylum Chordata; class Mammalia; order Rodentia; family Muridae; genus Mus; species Mus pahari. The sequence goes on along the minus strand of NC_034611.1, from coordinate 14,707,068 downwards.
TGCAGTAGATGGTGATTAACACACAGACCCACAACCAGACAATGTGAACAGAGAGACTTTGGAGTACCCAGCCCTGAATGGTTTATCTTCCCTCAATTTTCAAGGATTTACCTGGAAGAGAAAGCAAAAAGATGAGAAGAGCCAGGGGTGGTATATGATTTCAAGAAAAGAGTATCTGTCAGATCCAACAACCTGACACGTGTATGTTCTCACAGAGACTGTGACAGCACTCACAAGACCTGCACAAGTTCAAGCCATATAAAACCTGAAGCGGAATTTGGGTAGGCACAGAGTTCCACGTCTAACCAAGAACCTATTTTACAATTGGTACCTGCAGTGAGAGGGAAATTAAAAAAAAAAAATCTGTTTTCTCCAATGGAATGACTCTGGGTCTATCAGGCACACTCTAGGACATGCCCCTTGCCCAGTAGTAGATAGCTAATACAAAAGAGACTCGATGATTTTGGGGTTTTGGTTTGCTTGCTTGAGCTTTGTTTTGGTAGTTTTGGTCTTTTGTGAGTTTTTATTTGACGGGGTTATTTGTTTGTCATTTGTTGTTTGAGAGAGAAACGTGAGGGAAGAGAATATGTACAGTTGGGTGGGTGGGAAGGTGAAGAGGTTCTGAGAGGAAGAAAAGAATACAATCAAAGTACATTGAATGAAAAACTAAAAACTAATGATACAGAACAAGAGTGGGTACTTCCTATAGAGATATGTGTGTCTGCCCAGGTCACACACTCACAGACCTAGCTCTAAACAGTATGTTACATAAACACAGACTTGTAGTAGATGACTGTTGTGACAAGACCCTGGATTTTTAGATGCCTTTCAGCATATCTGTAGGAAACGTATTTGATGAGTCAGATGTTATCATGTGGTCCTTACTGTGTATCACTAACAGTAGAATGAGGTTACAACTGCAACCTGTGTGCAGCAGGTTAAACTGATGGAGAAGTCTTGGGGAAACACATGTATAACAAACAGGGATGGTGTAACTTGGAGGAGAAAAGCTCAAAAGTCAAATTCTGAACAGATGCCTCCACCAATAAACACACACACACACACACACACACACATACCCACACACACATTCAAACATGCATGTACTTAAACACACATGCACACATAATACAAGCATGCATGCATACCAGTAATCAAAGAAATAGTATGGGGCGAAAACTAGGAGTTTGTGGGGAACATAGGGACTCAAGGAAAGAAGCTGGGAAGGGCTGGAGAAAAGGAAAGGAAGAGGAGAAGGTAATATTTTAGTTAAAAATATACTTATCCATCCCTTTCCACCCAAAAAAACCAAAAACAAATGACAAAACAAAAGAACCCAAGAGCTGTACAAATACAATGAAGATAAATGCTCATTAACCACTCTCTCTCAATTACCATATCTTGCCACTGGGCGCATTCATAATTTAACTATGGGTTATTTCTTGTAAAATCTTTTCTCTTGGAGTTTGAAAGTGTAATGTGTAATAAAAATACATAACCACCACGATTGTTTTTAGGCTGTAGCTTTCATGTCAATTTTCAAAATATAACCTTCAAAATAACTTTGTATAAATAAAAGTTATAGGATGCATTGAAATTTCTCATCTTACATAAGATCAGACTTTGATTTTCAATGATACTTTCTACCTCTCTTATATATGATTACATTTGCCTTTGGAGTCCATTGTGCAATCCTTCCCCCTGCTGATCTCTAAGTTGATGAGGTCATTTGCTAGCAGATGTTTGCTTCTAATGTGCAACTCTTGGAACAGCTCTCAGATTTCTGAAATTTTGCTCGCTGAGAATGGTGTGCATTGATTTCTAAGTGTTGGGAAGATTTCCCTTAACTCCTGGACTGTGTTTCCAGATGTTCTACTTGCCAGATGGACAAAAGAGAAGGAGAGAACTTCCTCATACCTGAGGCAAGCCCTGTGACTCCAGCTCACTAGCTCTCAAACTTCTTCATTCTGTTACCTTTAAAGCAGTTACTCATGTTGTGGATATCCTGAACCATAAAATTATCTTATTGTTACTTTATAACTGTAAGTTTGCTATTGCTATGAATTGTGATATAAATATCTGATATGTGGTGACCCCTGTTAAAAGGTCATTCATCCCCAAAAGGGGTTGTGATCTACAAGTTGAGAATGACTGCTGTAAGGCTTTCCATTCTCCTCATAGAAACAACTCTAATTAAAAATTTTTCAAAACTTGACTTCTATGCAAACAATCCCATCTATTATATTCTTATATTCATTAGTGCATTAAATCTGTACATTCAGTATGCTCACCACACTGCAGTCAAGGTAGAGAACTAATACATAAATATTCTGCCCTCCAATAAATTCTCATAGATGGTAAAACAATTCATTGAAGATATTAAGATGGAAGAAGAGCAATTTCTCACTATCATTTGAGAGAAGGAGTTAAGTGGGAAATGTCTGGACTGATGGATAAGATGGAATTAGGGAATTGTCAGGTGGGGTTACAGAAATATGCCTCAACAATGCTGGAAAGACTGTGGAGCTACATAGGTAAGGCTTATATGTCAACAGATCCAAGAACAGGAAACTTTGGGTTATAGAACTTTTGGTTCTATCTTGAAATAATGAAAAGTTGAGGCTAAACATAGCAGAATCTATAGGGGTTGGTCCTAGGATTCCCTTAGATATTAAAATCCATAGATATTTAAGCCCTTTCTATAAAACAGTACAACACATCTTCCTACATACTTGAACTCACCCTCTCATTGTTACTTACAACTTCTAACACAACGTAAATGCTGCATAGTCACCCTATTGTATTGTCAAAAGAAGAGTTAAACGAAAATATCTGTATCACAGCTCTCTGCTCTCATCAGAGATGCCTCCTATGCAGCCATCAAATCAGAAACCCACAGCTGGTCAGAGTACAGAAAACAAGAGATGGTTACATATTCACTCCTGAATAGGACATCTGTATCTCACACACCTACTCCCGGGATTCAGGGAACATCATGGATGAGAAAGCAGAAGCTTGAAAAAGCCAGAAGTTGGAGGGGACCATTGCAAAACTGTGGTTCTTTGTTCTCCAACAAGAATGGAAGCTCAATGACCACCCCTCTACCCATGCTAAAATTCTGACTGGTTTGATTTTGTATAGCTGACCAGTTAACTATGGCTGCTGTGAGTTGATATGTGTAACAGTCATAAGATATTCAGTTGTCAGGATTTCACACATCACAGCTTCTCTCTCACCTCCCCCATCCAACATTTCTTTTATACTCTTTCTGCTCTCTCTTTCTTCAGGAGTGGGAAGTTGCTATAGATGATTGTGTGAGCCTTATTGAAACACCACTGCTAGAGACAACCCCCCCCCATCCCTGCTCTCCTACCCCTCTCAGGACTCATTTTGAATGTTGGCCATTGCAAGATCAGTCTTTCTTTCTCTAACAAGAGGGGAATGCTGATCCCTGTTGCCCTAAGATTGTGTAGCAAATTCCACCAGGAGTTTTGCTTACTTGGGGGTTTTAGTTCTTGAGATTAGTTGGAAGTGTCCAGGGGTGAAGGGAATTTGAGAGAAGCAGAAGGAAAAGTCTAGAATCTACTACTAGAACCAACAGCCATGTGGCTATAGAAACAGGTGGAAAAAAAATTAGCAACTTCACAGAGGTCCCCAAGACTAATGGACTCCTGATGTGCTCCCCACAAAGGCTTCTTTAGCCTTATCTTATCTGCTGGTGTTACACCAAGTTCTGAGGACACAAAGACCACATGTATGTAAAAGCAAAGAGTCTATTAAAGCTCTAGCACATACCTTCAGGCCCCTCTGATACAACAGAGTAGTGCAGAGGGCTCCAGCACCTAAGATTCAGCTGTGTGTGTGTGTGTGTGTGTGTGTGTGTGTGTGTGTGTGTGTGTGTACGCACGCACCCAACTTGACTTAATCCTGTTGAAATTCTCAGTTTCAGTATATGAAAATGTGTGCTCTGCCTACCTGGTCCAATGCGACACTCTATAGCTGTGGACTTGGGGGCCCACCACTGTGCAGGGTTTAGGGAAGGCATAGCCAAAGTCATAGGCCTGGCTTCCATTCCATCCAACCAACACTGTGTGATTAGAAATCTATAAAACAATGCTACAAGATCCTACTATGTGTAAATAAGCTGTTTTTTTTTTTTAAAAAAGAGGTATTATAAGAGGAAAATCTTTGTTTCAATTTGTTCATTGTAAGAAAATAAAATAATCTCATGAGATGGGCATAGAAAAACAAGGTTCCTTGACGTTTTTTAGTATTATTCATGCATTGCAGACTTAAGATCCCAAATAACAGTGAAGGTTCCTCTGCACTCCTTCACCTGCTGCTGCAGTTCCCCCTCCCACCTCTACCCCAAGCCCCACACCAGGACCTGACTGCATAGTCTCTGCTTGCTTGTAGACTCCAGCAGAGAAAGGCTTCCTGGAAATAGACTTTACCTGATTTGAAAATGCCTTCCTGTTGACGACAACTAAGACAGAGCTTCCTGTATGACAAACCTAAGACATTGCGAACCTACTCTCAAGATGAACTTGGAGGCAGCCTGTAGCCCACAGGCTACCACTACATGTAAGATGATGAATGTCAAAAGCAACTTAACACTCGAAAATACCTACTTTGATTTCTTTTTTTGTTTTCAGTGTTCACAGACTGTGAATATCTAGGACTCAGGGCACCCGACTTGACTTAATCCTGTTGAAATTCTCAGCAGCAGTTCTTAGGATTCTCACTTGAAAGCCAACACTGTCCTCACCTGTGACCAAAGGGGAAACTGAGAAGATAGAGATGTTAACCATCATCAGATTGTAATGTGACCTAAGAAGTTAAGCAAACTAGGATACAAGACAAAGCAAGAATTAATCAATAAACTACAAATGCTACACATTCAACACACACACAAACACTTAAAGTCCTCTGCCCAAAGCTATACACCTATCATTTCCATCGTTCCTTCATCAATCCCATGAGATAGTTACCGTAGTATTCCCCTTATACTGGTGGGGAAGCTGAGGAAGAGTCAAGAATAGGGATTATTTTCAAGGGCACATGCTTCATAAACAATAGGCTACAAACAAGTTTGAAGTGAAAAATGGGCTGCTGTGGCTTTCTACCTGCTAGTAGACAAAGCAAGAATGAGGAGTCAGGGATTGCAGATTCTAGTCCAGATGTTGCTATCAGCCCTCTGCTTGGCAGCAGCTGGGGGTCTTTGTGTGGAGGGGTTAGGGGTAGGGTGACTTGATATGTTTCTTTGTGCATCTCTACCTCTCTTCCCATCTCTCCTCTTCTGGACTTTCCTTTCCCTCTGTTCATTCCTCCTCTTCATTCTTTACCTCATCTCCTATAGCTCCTCCTCCTCCTCCTCTTCCTCCTCCTCCTCCCCCTCCCCCTCTCCTTCCTCCTCTTCCTCCTTCTCCTCCTCCTCCTCTTCCTTCTCCTCATCACCATCTTTTTCTATGGAACTATAGAATGGCACCAGGTTAAATCTTCATGCCTCTTATATCTCACCCACTCTGCAAATCTATGCTGTAAATAGTTTAATACAAGTGAGTGTATGGAGCAGGCATCTCTGAGAATTTAGATATCTCTCCAGGGTGAAAACCATTTCTATAACATAAAATCAAATGCTTTACTGTACTTTCATGAAAATGGAGAAGTAGGAAGTGAGGAATGCAGGATTCTGTGCCCTCAGTTTATTGACTGTGTGACTCAATTTCTTTCCAGAATGAAAGTGTAAGCCTTTTGACTGGAAGCACTGACTCATATTTTGAATAAATGGCACAGTTGACTTTGTTGGGTTCCAGTTCCTTCTCATTGAAAGTTCCTGAGTATTTTTTTTTCTCTTTTACATAAGAAACAATTGAGCTTCATGATAAAAGAGCCCTACTAGGCTCAGTGATGTGGCAGGAGGCTCCACCTTGGACTGCTCTTTCCTTATCATTTGATACCTATAGATACGAGACCCCCAAATAAGCATTTTCCCAGATTTCTCTATAAACTATAATTATAGTTCAAAATGAAAACATCATCTTTTCCTTTGAAATATGATTTTCTTTGCTGGCATAAAAATAAATAATCAAGATGCAGCTGTTCCTAAATGACTGTCAGTGTCTTTCATACAGTCCTGTAGGGCTGTAGTCCTTATTCCATTGAACACAATTTTCAAAAACATATCTAAACAGCCATAATCCCCACTCATTGACACAAATCCATCTGATGTATTTATAAATAGAAAAGACAAGTTTTTCATAAAGTTCCTTTGCAAAACATGTTGCAGCCATTTACACATCTAAAATCCTGCATGCATAGTCAGAGCTATACACGTAAATTTACAGTCACAGTTAAAGGAAAAGGCATTGAAAAAATTGATTGTAAGTATTGAGTCGGGTTGGATGCCGGGAAGAGAAATTTTATGTATCTAGTAATGCAGAGGACCAAAAAGATGATTTCCAGCTTTTTAAAATAACACCTTCACGTTGTTATTGAAGCATTTCCAAGCTGCTGAATTATAAATAGTTCAGTATGAAGAAGCAAGACAAAAATTACATACAGGTGCAAGAAAATGATAGGTCTGAATGGCTTAGAAATGCTTTTCAGTGGCACCAGGATGATATTTTTGTGTCTTTCAAACAGTACTATCATAAAAAGAAAAAAAAACTAAGCATCTAATCTTTCTGCAATGTAATGACCAAGTCATTTAGATATCTGTTCAAGAATAATTGACCAAATGTCAAAAAGTCATATCTTCATATTCTAAGTGTAGTAATAATTCAAATCCTAAGAAGCTGTTTTGCAATTCAAATTAAATTACATATTGATGCTCTAAAAATATTCAGGTTATAAAATGTCACACAAACGCAGAGTAATAGAATAGCTGTGATATTATATTGTACAATACTTTACATTTCATTTTATGCTAGGTATTAAGTGAGTGATTAAACCTCCAGAAGTCTTAATATTCACATTCATCGTCAAGTATGCCAACAGGTTGGAGATACCAGTATGACTTCACACCCGGAAGAGAAAGTGATTATTCCTGGCACATGAATGTTATTTGGATCCGTTATCTGCCATCCTCTTTCAGTCACAAAGGGGCTGCCTGGAGTCAGCACATTCAGGCACCTGAAGCCTCTCAGAGACTTCCAGGACTCTTCCTTTTCCCAGGCTACCATTTATACTTGTGCTCATATAAGCCTGTGAAAGTGAGTCAGACTGTCATCTACAAAATGCTGACAGACAGATACAGGTAGGGAAAAGGCATACCCAGGGCACTACTCGGTCGAGGGAAGAGAGAGGACTCCAGAACTCCCTATGATTCTCTTCACGCTTGTTCAGACACCCTCTAACCTGCAATGTCTTCTAGAATCTGCAATTCTCACCTTACTCCCCATCCCTTCAATATTGGCTTTGACTCTTAGACAATTCAACCAGAATAGGAACTAAATGGGATATCAGTAACTTCACTTTATTTGAAATGAATTTCAAATATTTTCATGAGAACATTTTGAGATACAGGAAAGTTTAAACAGTGAGAGATATGAGAAATGGGAAAATTATTGGCATCTTTGCCCTGGTTTGGTAAATTTTTGGAGTAAAATAATAATACATATATTATTGTTCCCTATTTCACTGTCATGGAAATCCATGAAGACACAAGAAGATATCTCATAAATTCACCTATTCAGGACTCATGAAGGGAAAATCAACAAAAAATCAAAGACTGAGAAACAGAATGAGTTGGTCATCAGATCTGTGTGTATATAAATGTAGCAAAGGTTAAGCAAGTGAGATGTTTCACTTGGTAAAGCAATAGCCCTCAAGCCTGACCAACTAAGTTCAACCTCTAGAACCCACATAGTAAAAACAGAGAATCAACTTCTGCAAGTTGTCCTATAATCAACCCAAGCACATTGTGGCATAATCACACACAATATTATTTGTGTAAATAAATGTGAAAATAATATAGGAAATAGAGGGATGGCTTTAATGTATGCATGGCCACACTAGATGAAGAAAGAAGATAATACCCATAATAAGTAGAGAAAAGGGATTCAGTAGCTATTTTGATTTTGGAATTTTTAGGTAATTTCTTATATTTTAAAAGTTTGTTTATGTTCAGAAGTGGATCATGGAGGATTTGGCAGTTGCATCATACCTTTATTGATTTTGATGGCCAAATAAGATGTTTCAGGCAAGCAACAAAAATAATAAATGTCTGTAAGCATAGAAACACTTCATGTTGGAAAAATCTGTTCCATTGCAGACAGCACTGAACACAGTTTTGAGCAGAAATGCTGACGAAGCATCAGGAGTCAGCAGAATTTTCTGCTCATTTTGTTCAAATAAGCAACTTCCCCTAAAGATCACACAGTCTTCTCTTCTCTCTCACTCTTCTTCAGCTACCCCCCTACCTATCATTACCTAACATCTTAAGTAAGAAGTCTACAAATTATGTTTACCCTTCTTCTCTCTTTATCCAGCCCACATAGCTTCTAACACTGACTCCCAAAATTCATCTCCAATCCACACCTGTTCCCTCACTGGTGTCCATCCTTTTCATCACCTCTTGCCTGGGTAACTCCTTAGTCCTTTGTCCTCCTCTAGCATCATCATTGTCCAGTGTCTACTAAACCTTTATAATATATGTTTTTAAATAAATAACTGCTGCATTAATTATTACCAATGCCCTAGAGCTAGTGTAGGTTTAAGATGGTATAATTATAAGTCAGGAATTCCAGCTGAGAACTATTCCTAGTGAGGTATGTTGAACAAGAGTAGACATTGGACAAAAAAAAAATCGCTTTGGTATAATTATAAATGATTTATCACTACCAACATTCACGTTCTTTTTGTCTGTCTTTGCAGAAATTTAGGTACTATTTCTCTTAATCTCTTGCAGATAAGTTATAATAAAGTAGTTAAACTGGCCTAGTTGGCCTTCACTGGGAGAAGAGGCCCTTGGTCTAGTGAAGATTATATGCCCTAGTACAGAGGAATGCCAGGGCCAGGAAGCAGGAGTGGGTGGGATGGGAATGGGGGGGGCAATAGGGGACTTTTGGGATAGCATTTAAAATGTAAATAAAGAAAATAGTTAAATAAAGTAGTTAAACTGAACATCAGACTACGGGATGCAAAAATTATATGGTCGATTTCCAACACCCTACAGAACATTACTTGCTTTATTGCTTCTTTGGAAGCTTTTATTTCCCCTTGAACCATACATGAAAACCTCTGAATATGTTTGCAGATTATGACAAAACCTGCAATCATCAGTTTCCCTGAAGACCCCATGTTGTCTAGGAGCTCATCCCTGTACTATTACTGCAACACACCTACTCCAACAAGGCCACACCTTCTAATAGTGCCACTCCCTGGTCCAAGCATATTGAAACTGCCACACTCACCCACTATATGGGTCACTCAGTTTTGAAGAATGTAATATAAGGATATAATGTTTATATTAAGTGTAAATTGATTTTTCTGTATTTTTCACTGATCTATTTAATAAAGCTCACAGGAACAATAAAAGTTTATTGCTTTTTTTTTTTTTTTACAAGATGGCTATCTATTCCCTTACTTTAAAAGAAATCTCAATTCTGCAAGATATTGAGTTCTCAGTTTAAGCTCTGTGCGTAAATGTCCCTCCCAGCATCCTTACAGCACACCACAGCGGACTTGCTGACTCTGGTAGTCTTTGCCTGCAGCTTTCTATTAGTCAGGATGCTACTAACATCATGATTGCAGACTTGGGCCTATTTCTGAAGTCTTCCCACAGGATATGAAGCAAAACAAAGCCAGATAGCCAGTCACTTCCTGCTCTGTGAGTGCTGTTTTATAACACTCTGGTCTATTATGTTTCATCTGTGATGACAACAAAAAATAAGCAAGTGTTATGGGTAAAACTCTTTTGCCAACCCTGTCTCATTTACTACTAAGATTACTAAGGTAGCACATTGCTTTTATATTGCTGTTTTAAGTTTATCAGTCAAATCAGCATGCTACATTATCACTGTATAACATATCATTAGATCAGAAGTCTTACGTGGTTTTTTCTAGTCCAAAGTTTATATTTTTATGGAGAGTCTAGTATTTTGTTTTCTTGCTCAGTTGAGTTGCTTCTGGTAGTTGTAAGGACAAGATCTCATCACTTGCTGACTATGGTTTAAAAGCTATTCCCACAGTGTATGGACCCCTTTCTCATTGTAATGAGTTGGGATTCTCACTTGCTTCACATCTCTATTGGCTGTTCTTCACACTCTTCTACATTTCATAACTGATGCTTTGGGTCCATATATTTATAACAAGACCACCCAGATAGCATAGAATTCCTATTCAAAGTCAACTAACTATCAACTATGCTTTTACCTTAATAAGTCACATAACATAGTCATAAGAGAAATTTTAAAAAGTGAGTTAGTTGGGATCCAAGTTTCTATGTACATGGGACTAAACCTACATAAAAGCAGGTGAAAAGAATTCTAGTTTTAGGACTCCTAGACATAGGTTTACAAATGCTTGTCCATCATATAGTGAAAACCTGATTAGACATTGTTAATGAAATCTCACAGAATGAATACTGCAACCATTCTTATTGGAAATATGTGCCCTTGGTGTCCATGCAATTTTCTCTGATTATGCCAAAGTGGAGGGTGACTCACCCAGGCACATCTTTCAGCAATCCTTAGTGCTACAGAATACTCTTGTGTGTGTTTTCATAGACAAAAATGCAAAAGAGGTTTCCCCCATCCCTTAACTAGCATTTCTGTATCTCCTGGAGACTCTAGATCAAAATAGACTTTCCCCTGATGAGACAATGCTCCTTGGGAGTGCATTCCACAGCGTTCTGTGCTGGTGGGGTAGCGAAGTATATACCCATGTGCAGACTCTTCCATAATGGTCATCCAATACCAAGTAATCAGTTGTAAAGTCATATACAGACAAGTGACACTAAAAGGATTGAGTAGTCTGTTTTTACATATGCAGTACAACAACAAAAATTGTGATGTGAATTCAAGAGGTAGCAAGTATGTGAATATGTACACACATACACACATACACATGGGAAGGGTTGGAGAGAAGAAAAAGAAAGAAGGAAAATAATTGTCATTGTCTTGGATGAATTTTGGTGGTGGTGGTATTTGTTGGTTTATATTTTTTTGGTTTTGGTACTGTTTTTGGCTTGGTTTGGTTTTGTTAACTTGACACAGGCTAGGGTCATTTGAGAAGAGAACCTCAATGTTTCCAAATCAGTCCATAAGGAAAAGAAAGTTACCAGGCTTTTTACAAATCTAGTAGTACCCTGACACCTAAACTGTATAAACACACACACACACACACACACACACACACACACACGCACTTAATTTTATAGTTGTCCCTGACAAGTACAGTATCAAAAAGTCCTGATAAAGGTGTTGTAAAATAACTGAGTCACGAGCACTTGAGACAGATCACTTACCATGACCAAATTAGCTTCATTCTAGAAATGCAAAGATGCTTTAATACATGCAAGTCAACTAATTTATCCAATAAATGGACTCATGTGTTGTAGATGTGCCTAGAGTTATTTGTATTTTGATGCTAATTCCGCTCTCCTGGGAGGGGCTTTGGACAAGGAGTGAGTCACATACTCAGGTGACTTCTTGCGAACCAATCCCCTAATGAATAAAGGAGCCAATCACTGGCAAATAGGAGGGACTTCCAGGTTGGATTAAGGAAGAGAAGCAGCAGGAGAGAGTTAGGTCCTTTTGAATGGGTATAGCATGAGGACAAGATGTAGCTACAAGTGCCTTCTGGTTTCAATGGCAGATCCATTAAATTTGCTACTGACTGATTTAGATTTAATAAGGCTTATAAAATTAGGATTTTATTTGCTGCACCCAGCGATAGTTACTGTCATTTCTGTACTAAGTTTGTGTTGTGTTTTCCTTTATACAGAGGCTTGTCTGGATTCAAGGGAAAAAGATACAGCTGCAAAGCATGGGCTTGCCTGAGGTGCATCACAAAGGCCTTGGGGGATTGGAAGCTTGGGGTTGTCATGGGAATGATCCATCATTGGGCATCTAGAGAGCTGGGTGGAGAGATTGTGGAGTTCCGAGTTAGAGTCTCCAAGACATAAAAACAGGCCAGTCATTGCCCCCAGGCTGCTGGGGCTGAGAGTTGCTGGCACAAGCATGGGAACATGCAGGTTCCTTTTAAATATTTCCCACAACACTCATGAACAATGATCATGTGCTCATCTTGTTTTTGTTTTTTTTTTTTACAAAATCTAGTATGTTTCCATGATAAAAGCTCTAAATAAAATATTAATAAATATATCTCAACCTAGTGAAGACTATACAACAAACTTATATATGACATTGTAGTAAATTATGACATACCCAAACAATCTCCAATAAGATCAGGAACAAGGCAAGAGTGTCTACTTTCTTAACTTCTATTCAACATAGTATTGTAAGTCTTAGCTACAGTCATGACATAAGAAAAGAAAACAAAAGGAATACTAATAGAAAAATCATTATTTGATTGTGATTTGATTCTGTATGTAAAGCCTCTAAAAGCTTCACCTGAGAACGACTATAACTGATGAGCACAAAGAGAATTGTGTATGAAAGTGACAACAAAAAAATAGCTTTCTGTGCTGCCTAGTTTTATGTCCATTTGGCACAATATAATCTCTAATCACTGGAGAGAAGGGAGCCTCAACTGAGGAAGATGCTTTTATAAGATTAGGCTGTAAGTACGCTTTGAGAGTATTTTCTTGTACAGCCATTGAAGTGGAATGGCCCAGCCCAGTGTGGTTGGGCCCACTCCTGGCCAAGTGGTCCTGAAAGACTCCCGGAGGGAGACCCTTACTCAAGTCTTGGGATGGCTGCAGACCCCCAAGGACTCACAAAAGACCAAACTTGATGCAATTACATGAGGCTTTGTCCGGGGAATGCCAGAGCTCCGGGGACCACTCGTATCCCACCCAGGGGTAGAGTCGGTCCACGAAAGAAAAAGAGACCCTCTTTTTATGGGCCCTCACGGGGGAGAAAGGAGGAGGGAGTACGGGATTTCCAAATCACCTATAACAAACAATTTCTATAGGCATGGGAGGGGTATGAGGAAGGAGCCGTGCATAGGCGCAGAGGTGATGCAATTCTATTGGCTAACAGCTAACATGTGGGGCAGCTCCGGATTGGTCCCATCTGAAGTTGCTGAGTAAGTTTTCCAATCTCAGCCCAGCAACCAGACCCCAAACACTTGGTTGCGGGCTGCAACAGTTGGCAAACACACGGGTTCAAGGAATGATCAGACTATTATGTCCAGATATTTTCTGAATCAATGGGGCAAGTTAAACTTTTACTTTCTGCCAACAGTCGGGTCCATCTCTCCAGTCTAGGGGCTTTTAAGAATTTTTTCGTCCTATCAGGACCTTTCAGTCCTAGGTTCTTTAAGAAAGCAGGCTGAGCAAGCCATTGGGAGAAAGCCAGGAAGGACCATTTCTCAATGCCCTCAGCATAAGCTCCAGACTCCAGGTTCTTCCCTGTTTGAGTTCCTATTCCAACTTACTTTAGTAATGCACAATGATTTGAAGAGTAAGCTAAATAAACCCTTTCCACCCAAGTTGCTTTGGCATGGTGCTTCATTATGGGGTTAGAAGCTTTAACTGAGATATTTTCCTAAAAACCAATAATGAATAGCTTGAGAAAGAAATCAGGAGAAACTTCATTCATAATTGCCTCACCAACAACAACAAATCTGGTAAAATATTTTAAAATGAATTTAATGGTGAATGTGAAAGATGTCTACAATGAGAACTTAAAACACTGAATATTAATTTAGAACATGGGAAGTCCTTGTTCTGGAGAGATTTGTCTATGGTTAAGAACACCTGCTGTTCTTACAGAGGACTGGGATTCAGTTCCCTGCATTTGCGTGGTAGCTCAAAATCATCTATAATTCTAGTTCCAGGATATTTGAGGTTCTCTTTTATCTTCCATTATTGTAACATGCATGTGGTGTATGTGTATACAAACAAATACCTATTCATAAATATATAAATATATTTTGAAATAAATGTATAAAGGTCTTCCTTTCACACAGATATAAAGATTTAATATTGTAAAATGGGTATACTATGCAAAGTAAACTACAGATTCAAGCCAATCTTTTCAAAATTTCAGTGTCATTCTTTACATCTTAAATTTTAAATAAAAACACAAGTGATTTTCAATAATAATAACAAAGGTAAAAAAATCACAATGTTGGAGTTGTTAACCATACATGCTTTCAAGTTATACTATGGATCCATAGTTTAAATGATCAATTAAACAAACAAAAACATCATATAATATTGACCCAGAACACAGAAACAGGCATATAAATAAAAGGAATAGAAAATAAGAATAAGGTTAGACCCAAATAGTCACAGCCAACCAGTTTCTGACAACGATGCAATAAATATATGTTAGAGAAAATACAGCCTCTTTTACAAATGGTATTGGGAATATCTATGTGTGAAAGAATGAAAACAAATACCTATCTCACCATACTCTCCCCAACCCTCCCCCCCCAAAATCAATTCCAGCTGGATCAATAACCTTACTCTAAATCTTGAAGCTGAGATGAAAACATTTTGGTGTATATGAATAGCCATGGTTTCCTAAAAAGAAGTGCAGTTTCTCAGAAAATAGTTTAATAATTGCCAAATAGGATTTAATAAAATTGAGAAGACTTATGAACAGTAAAATGATGTATTAATTTGGAGAAGAGATAGCCTACAGTTTGATAGAAAGTCTTTGCTAACTGTACATCTGTCAGAGGATTGATAAAAAAATTATAAGAAAAAAAGGGAAATAACAAGAAACAGGCCATTCATAAATAGAAAAAAAAATGAATTGAACAGATAGTTCTCAACAGACAGTATATATAACCAATAAACACATGAAAATACATTCAGTGTCACTAACCATGACAGAAATGCAAATTAAAATCACATGGAGCTGGAAAGCTCATCATCAAGAGAACAAATGACAATTGGTGGATGTTGAGAGAGGACACTTCCCACTGCTGCTGGGAATTTATATTGAAATAGACTAGATGAAAAACAGTGTGGAGATTTCTGAAAAGGCTTAAAATAATACCACCATGCAACCTACCTCTACGCCACCCCCTGATAAATCACCAAAAGACTTTAATATCCTACCACAAAATACTTGCACACCAATGTTTATTGATGCATTATTGACAATCAGAAAGAAACTGGATTAACCTAGGTGTCCATGAAGCAAATGTGGCACACATACTTAGTGGAATTTTTATCAGCTCTAAAGAAAAATTAAAACACGATATTTTTTGAGGAAAATACTTGGAAGTGTAGGTCACTATGTTAAACATCAATTCAGACTCAAAAGGTAGAGATCACATTTCCCCTTGTATGCAGAATCTGGGTTTAAAACCCTGGCATGGGGTTTTGCTAGTGTGTATCATGGACTAAAAAGGAGATCATAGGAAGGATGCATATGATGATGGAAGGGGTGGGATATGAACAAGAAAGGCATATCATATGGAAACTGGACAGAGGCAAGAGGAACTGGACCAACAAGAGAGGGCCAGGAGAATGGGCAGAATGGTGGAAACAGAATGAGGAAGAACAAAATATCATGATGTTTATGCATGAAAATGCCATTAAAGAAACCCACTGTTTCTAGTTTCACTTTAAAAAAAAAATGTGGACAGGATAAAGAAATTGATGAATGAGTTGTTCAAGAGGAAAACTTGCCAAAGAACAGCAAAAGAAGTCACATGAATACACATATATATATGGAACTGTGTAGATTTAGCTAAGAGAAGAGGAAGAGTTCAGGAAAAAATTGAAGCCTGTTCTAGAGAAAAAGCCCAAAGTAAGTTCAGAGTGTCACAGGTTGGGGCCATTTATCTGAGAAGTGCAATAAAAACGGGAGGCGCTTCAGGGAACCAGAGCAGTTCTTGGAGAAGGATCCTATGGTTCCCAGGAGAAGGGCCTTCGTAAAATGAGATGAGGGAATCCAAGAATTTGAACAGTGACTGCATTGCAGCTGAAGGAACAGGGCCTTGGAGGCTGAATGTGGCGCATAGGACGACTGAGCACAAATCCACAAAACAACTCTAAGGGAGTGAACTAAATCCAGCTCAAAGTAGACACTCTTGGCTTAGCATTGCAAAGAGAGCTGAAGGAAAGGCATCCATGAGAAGGTTGCATGCAGTGAAAGAGAGTGGCAGAGATGAGGCAGGCAGTGGAAGGACACAGAGGACCAGAGATGGGGCAAGAGGAAGGATGAAGAGACATGCTGGAAATTCTTCCTACCTTGCCTTTCCTGTACATGACTGCTCTGTTACATATTCAACAAGCTTTCCAGTTTATTGGGTCTGTCCCATTCAATGCTCTCAGGAGCTCCATGTTACTACAAAATTAAATGCAACCTGGGGTCTTTTTCATTCATTCTAAATGATTTGATTCAAATTAGAAAAATAACAAAGTAGGATGATTTCTAAGACAAAGAGGACAGAAGACAAATGTCAGTGCTCGATCTGAGATTCGAGGCCTGAATGAGTTAAGAGTATTCTTGGCAAAGAGTAATCTAAAAGTCAAAATAACTTTTTTTCTCATTCAGAGAGAGATTCTAGGTGTCAGCCTAATGCAATATAAAAGATCTGCAATCCAGATCTCCTGCTAATGTTCTACAAGTAGTAGGAGATGAAAGATCTGTTAATCAGGTCAAAGAAGTATGGCAATGGGCTTTAAATCAAAGAAAGC
This sequence comes from Mus pahari, assembly GCF_900095145.1. Classification (NCBI taxonomy): domain Eukaryota; kingdom Metazoa; phylum Chordata; class Mammalia; order Rodentia; family Muridae; genus Mus; species Mus pahari. The sequence continues at coordinate 14,690,276 of NC_034611.1, read as the reverse complement.
AGAAGAGAGTCTCCTCAATGATGCATCCCATAAGCACTCCCCTGTGTAGACTCTGGGGACTACATAGTCTGTGTGGCAGGTAACCAGAAGACATGCACACGTGTCCAAAGCCTGTGAAGATCAAATGGGTACAGTCATTTATACATAGATATGGCTTAAGTTGGATTCTATAATGGAATTCCTTATTTTCCCCACCTATGGTGATTGAAGGTTTTTCTGAGTATAGCAGTCTGGGCTGACCTCTGTGGTCTCTTTAGAGTCTGCGGGACATCTGTCCAGGCCCTTTGCTTTTACAGTCCCCCCTGAGAAGTCAGGGATGAGTCTAATATATCTGCCTTTATATGTTACCTGCTCTTTTGCCCTTGTAATGTAATATTCTTTCTTTGTTCTGTGTGATGTTTTTGTTGATATGTGGTCAGTAGACATTCTTTTCTGATCTAATCTATTTGATGTTCCGCATGCTTCTTGTACTTCTATAGGCATCTCCTTTACTTTAGGATTTTTTTTCTATGAATTTGTTGAAAATATTTTCTGGTCCTTTGAACTGGATTTCTTCTCCTTCTGCTTTATGTATTATTCATAGGTTTGATCTTTTCATACGTCCCCAGATTTCCGGGGTGTTTTGTGTCAGGAGTTGGAATTTTTGTTTCTTTCTCTCTTTCTTTTGTTTGTTGGTTTGTTTGTTTGTTCTTTTCTTATTTGGGGGGGGTCTTTTTGTTTAACAATTTTTTGATCATATATCCATTTTTTATCTTAAATACTCAGATTCCCCTTTCCATTCATTGCATTCCCTTGGTGAAGCTTGCCTCTGTATTTCCTTTCCAAAATTCTATTTTGTTGTTGTTGTTGTTTAGAGAAACCCCTCAGTTTGTGTTTTCTTTATTGCCTCTGTTTTGATTTTCAGATCCTAAACCGTTTTAATCATTTCTTTTATCTGTTTGTGTTTTTCTGACTTTCTTTGGGTGATTTATTCACTTTTTCCAATTGTTTAAGTTTTCCTCAATTTCTTTAAAGGATTTATTAATTTACTCTTTAACAATCTATTATTTTTATATAGTTGATTTTAAGGTCTTTTTCTTGTATTTCATCTATGTGGGAATATGCAGAACCTGCTATGGTAAGAGAGCAGAGCTCTAGTGAACATAGACAGACAGCCTTGGCTATTGTATTCTTATACTGGCATGGGCCATCTGAATTTGAGGTGGTTATAGATCCAGGTGATGATTTCTGGATTTATCTCTGTTGGATGACTGTTTCATTCCTTGGTTTCTGTTTCCTATCTGTATTCTCAGAGAGTGTGGTAACTGTGTCTTGACTGTCTCCCCATCATGTTCAGCTGCTGTGTTCATAGGAAACACCTGATGGTGTTGTAGTCTAGGATGAGTTGGGGGAAGAAATATTGGAAGAGAAGATCTTTGTGGTCCTTTGGGGTTTGGGTCAAATAGGAAAAGGAGACCATAGCAGGTTTCAGCTACAGAGCTGGAGATGAGACTCAGGAATTGGATTTCAGGAGCAATAGGAAAGCTGTGGGTCCATCTTCAGCTCATTTGCTATTCTTGAAAAAGGGGCCCTTGAGTGTAGTAGTGAATGCCTGCTGGATTTGGAGCCTGGACAAAGGAGGAAGTTGAGGGAGAGAGGTTAGGACGAAGTGTTTTGTGAAATCTATGAAAGACATGAACAGGAGGGAGAGAAGGCCTTAGTTTCTGTTCTGTTGTAGTGCTAAGGAAGAGACTGGGGGATTGGGTCTCAGGGAACAGAGAGAGAAGAGAAGGCCTGATGGCAACCTACCTGGTTTCCTCATAGGCATGGCCTCTGGTTTAGCTTGATTTGGGGTATGGGGGCTGGGATATAGTAATGGGTGGGAAGAGGGAGTTTGGGAGGGGATCACATTTACAACCATGTTCTCTTTGTGTGTGTGTGTGTGTGTGTGTGTGTGTGTGTGTGTGTGTGCGTGCGCGTGCTCTGGCAGGCAGGCACAGGCTCTACCACATAGGTAGAAATCAGAGGATGACTTTCATCAGGGGTTCCCACTTTCCATCCTTTGACAGCAGGCTCCCTTGTTCCTGCTACATTGGCTCTTCACACTCTTCCCTAACAGTCCTTGAAGGTTCTAGACAGTTCTCACATCTCTGCTTCTCATATAATCATAGGAGTGCTGAGATTATAGGAGAACACCACCACAAACGTTTTTGCTTGCTTGTTTGTTTGTTTGTTTGTTTGCCTTTTTTTTAAATGTAGGTTTCAGGGATTGGACAGTCACCAGATTTATGCAGCGAGTATTTTTACCTTCAGAGCCATCTCATCAGGTACCTATTTGTAATATATTTCTTAGACTTCATTCACTAATAAAGTGTGAGAGATCAAAGAAAGGACATTAAACAGTTTTAAATTGGAAAGCAAAAGCATGGCAAACATGTTGAAATGCTATAACATCAAGTCATTTTCTTACAAAGCAATGCCAACATTTTCAAAGCAGATAAAATTCAAGAATCTTCTTTTGCTGTGTTATCACTTAAGATTTCCTGAGTTATTCATGCCTTAAATGTCAGGGAAATTCCCTTAAAACAAAGGCAAATGCTGCCTTAGACCTGTAAGCACAAATTACATATTTACAACATTCCAGAGCAAATGCTACCACTGCTTATTACCATTTCATTTGAACTTTGTGAGGAAGTCAGTGGTCTATTGCATGAACAAATAGCACCAATGAATATAGACAAACTATGCCTATCCTCAACATAGCTTTTGCTTGTTGTTGATGATGATGATGATGATGATGATGATGATGATGATGATGATGATGATTCCTGAGATAGAGTCTCATGTGGCCCAGGTTAGCATCGAACTCACCTGTACTGGATAGGATATCAATGAGCTTTTTATTCTTCTGCTCCTACCTACCAAGTTCTGTCATTACAGGCATGCTCCAGCACACTTGGTTTATGTGGTTCTAGGGACAGAACCTAGGGCTTTGTGCAAACACTGTCCAAACTGTCTCCACCACACATATAGCTTTTCGGGTCTTGTTTTACAGAAAAAAAAAAAAAAGACCAAAAATTTATGATTATTGTTTTTCAAAAAAAAATCCTCATTTTTATGACGTGAACACAAACCTAGAACAAATATCCCTACCTTCCTTTTTAAAGTGCCATTTGTAGTCCATGATACAATAAACTTTGTGGGACCCTGGCTAGCAAGATACCTATCCTAACTTCTGTGCTGTCCTTGAAACTGCCTTCTACTCTGTACACGATGCTTGCCAGTGTCCCTGGTGAAGCCACGTTAAGCCGGTACAACCTGAGCTGACAGCTTCATTCATCATGGCTCTGCCGCTGTGTTCTGTAACCTTGTTTTCATTCACACTGCACTTGCTTTTTCCCTCAGTTCCACCTGTCTAAGAACTTAATTCCCAGTGAAGAAAGATCTAAGCAAGGTGTGATGTCTGGCTAAAGCAGGCAAATGTTCCTTATGGAACGCTATGCAATAAGCACAAGGATAAGTTAGAAACATTTATGCAAACATTTTCCTCAGCATAAAATGTTTATTTAGATTAGAAACAAATGGGTGTCTAGTTTACACACAGCAGGCACCTAGAACACACAACTATTTCAGTGATATGCTATCAACTTTTCTACTTCTTCCATTATGTAGGCCACAGTGGTTAAACTGAAGTAGTAGCCAGAACACTATCATTCACATTGTTATTCGAACAACTTTCATAAAAATCATATGCCGAAAATGAAGATAGAATGGGGAAATGTAGAACTAGCAGTCTACAGTCCTCAAGAAAATATTACCCATTTATGAGGTCTTCCTCACTTGCTAGCAGTTGAAATTTGTTACCAATTAGACAACAAATGACAGTTTCTTTTATAGTAACTTCAATGCGAGGGAGAGGTCCCAGCCGGCTGCAATATCGGAAGTGGAAAAATGATCATAGTGAAATTTAAAAAATAATAAAGTTATACACAAGCTGCTAAATACTATTTGTTATCTGTGTATTCTTCAGGTCTCTTTCAGAGCAAGGTGGAGAGGGAGCATGAGTAACATGTCTTATACCAGTGTACTTTTCCAAGGTATTCCTGGTCTCACTAGAAACCTTTCATCTCACTCTCATAATGCCTGGATGAATCAGTCCCAACACTATTATTGTTGTCGTTGTTGTTGTTACTATTGTAACAAGTCTAATTGTTATACATAGACTTGGGAGCAAGTGTACTGGCAAGGAATCTAAGTTTCTACCTCCTACTGTAACTGCGGCCAACATTTTAGTAATTTAATAAACACAACAGCTGCTTAAGTGCCTGCTCCAGTCAAGCGGCGTCTCCATAGGCACACTGAGCTGGAGAGATGGCTCAGAGGTTAGGAGCACTGGTTGCTTTTGGAGAGGACCCAGGTTCAATTCCCAGCACATACATCATGGATTGCAACTGCCTGGATCTCAAGTTCCAGGGGATCTGATACCCTCTTCTGGCACTAAGCATGCAAGTATATGTATATAAGGCAGAACATCTATACAAATACAATACAAATACTTTTTAAGAAAGAAAATCTGTGATGTCACCGACTTTAAAAAATAGCATAATTTGGTGACATTTCAAAAAGTCCAATACATATGTAAGTAACATAAATAGTAATATAATTGATTATACTATCAGTGTTTTTTTTTCTTATGACCTATCCTAAAAATCTAATGAGCTAATTGGCTTTTAGTAGTGACATCTTAATTAAAATTGTAACTTAGTACTATAAATACAGAACTCATTTGATATCATTATTTATATTCAAATCATAATTTTCTTATCCTAGTTCCCATTGTCTCATACTCTGATTTTTCAAAGGATGTTATAAAGGAATATTGACTGATAGTCCCTTCCCAATACTCCCATTAATCTCTTCTCAATTAAGAGATAGTGTGCTTGCTCCCAAAACTATTTATAACAATTGGACTTGTGAGAATAATGATCATGTTAATTAATAACACATGATGAAATTCAGGAATTGTGAGAGTAAAAGGAGAGGTGTCTAATGAGACTGGGAATATGCTAAGAGAGGGCACAGATATGAGATACTTGAAAAAAATATCTACACACCAAGGCAAGGTCCCTCGCAGAGTCTAGAGGTTATAGTTGTCAAAACCAAAGAGCATTATTTTCCAAATTCAGTTTTCTTGAAAAAATACATATATAATTATTCCATTCTAAAATCTTCTTAGCATATATTGACTGCACATGGTGATGATTTCACTGCAACCACAGCTAGACTCCTTGTCCTTTTTTCTCATCCCTGCTCCTGCTTCCCTAACTCAGACTCTTTCTTCTCCTTTCTTGTCCTATTTATAAATTTCTCTCTCTCTCTCTCTCTCTCTCTCTCTCTCTCTCTCTCTCTCTCTCTCTCTCTCTCTCTGTATTGATCTGAATCTAGCTAATTTTGCTTAATAAGATGATTTCTACTTCCAACCATTTTCATGAAAATGGCATAATTTCTTTCTTTATATCTGAATACATTGTTTATACATTTAGTATATCATTCATCTCTTAGTAGACACCTAAGCTGACTCATGATTGTTGTACACAGTAGTTCACTTCTGTGTGCAGTCAGTTCTGTGGTAAGCTGGCCTAGATTCCTTTGCATATATTCCCAGGAGTGGTCTAGTGAATCTTATGATAGTTCTAGTTTTATCATTTGGGGAAGGCAAAACGCCATACTGATTTCTATAGTAGCTGAGCTAATTTTTAAAAATTTAAATTGAATGCAAATATCTATTTACCTTGGTTTGGTTATTGCACACCACTCACATATTATACTATAATACTGAATATTATAGTAATAATACAGCCAACATAAAGATACACAAATAGTATTTCTAAATAAAAATAATAAAAATAAAATTTAATGTGTAAAATCACAGAACAGAGTTGAGAAACAGTTGAGAAAAATATCTACTAAAAGGTGACAAACTACAGAGTCACCAAACTCATATCTACTCATGGAGAGGACTATGGGCAGAGAGAGAATGGAAGTGCAGAATGCATGGACAACATTTAAGGCAACCAGATCTGAGAAAAGAAGAACATTCCTCCTGAGTGCCTTAGGGAAATGCAAACTGGAGAGTGGAGCAGCAGCACACGGGAGATAAAGAAGGTGAGGGAGGTGTTACAGACACCGGGCATGCACAGGTCAAAGAGCAAGAGTTACCTGCTGAAGACAAGATGCTATGTGACTGTTGAGATCCCAGGCAGGCATATCTACTTTCACAGCTGGGTCATCAAGTTGCCTACCAGAGAGAACTAGTGAACTGGGTGTTGGATGGAAAGACACATTTCTAAAACTCCTTCACTCCTCTCTTTTATTCTTGACAATTTCCAGGCTTGTTACAATGGCATTATGCGGGGAGATGTAGCAGAGAAAAGAAAATACTTGGACATTTCTGGCACTGCAGTTTTCTGGAGCCTTGTGTAGTCATGGTCTGTATGACTGGGACACCCCAGGTGAGTCTGTGGGGCTGGTAAAAATCTTATGTGAATTGAGACTATAATTCTGTGTTACAGCAATGTTTTACATTGGGATGTTACACACTGGAAACCCTTCTACAAGAAGTTTTTTGGAATGAAAACAAAATGATGGAGGCAAAATACTCATGAAATATGATCTTTCTGCCTGAAAAAGTATGCTGAATATCTTGATGTCAGATGGG
>NC_034611.1:14678005-14683405 GCF_900095145.1 Mus pahari | reverse complement strand
TTTTTGGTTTTTTTTCTTTTTAAAGATTTATTTATTTATTATATGTAAGTACACTGTAGCTGTCTTCAGACCCTCCAGAAGAGGGAGTCAGATCTTGTTAAGGATGGTTGTGAACCACCATGTGGTTGCTGGGATTTGAACTCTGCACCTTTGGAAGAGCAGTCAGGTGCTCTTACCTGCAGAGCCATCTCACCAGCCCATGAAATTTCTTTTTAACTTAAGTACTGAATATAATATAACTGGTTGAGGCACTTTCTGCTTTGAAACAGTCTTTAAAACCCTTTAAGAGAATACTACTATTCCATGTCAAATATTCTGCCTGAATTTATAGTTCTTTACTCTGCAGAATAATATCAGGATATCTAAACATGAAATGCGAGCTATATTCAGTTAATTCTTTAAACATTGGACCCAAGAATAATATGTAAGAATGGAGGGATTATTCTTGCAGTATTCTTGAGGTATTAAGTAGTTTCCAAGAACTATCTGCTACTGTGATTTTTTTATCCAATGTGTGTGTGTGTGTGTGTGTATGTGTGTGTGTGTAAAGATTTTATTTTTATTTTTAATAATGTGTTTATGTGGGGTTGGGGAGTGTTGGGAACTAAAAAGGGGGCCTAGGGGGAGAGGAAGAAGGGAAAACCCACGCCCTGCCAGAGTTTTCCCTATTCTCTGGTCTGTCAGGAGTGGGAGGGCTGCTATCTGCCTTCCACTCATCGCTGGGTGGGCATTCAAGCCTCTGACCCACTTTTCAGGGGATGGCCAGGGGCAGCCCTACCTGGGATTCCCGAAACTACTTTGCTAAAGCCACCAGGGTTATGGGAGAGAAGGATAAGGGAAGAGAGGTTCCCAACACCGGCAAGAGTAAGTGCAGCGGATCTTGACTGGAGCACAGGAAGGCCTTCTAATGGGAGATTAGAAACAGCTCATTAGGAGAAAGCCTGTCCCATCCTCCAAGCGCAGTGGGCCTTGATGAGCAGAGACAGTCTATGGTTTTAGAGCTTTATTATAGAAAGGCAGGGGGAAAGAGAGAAGGGAGAAAGAGAGAGGGGGTAAGGCTAGAGAGAAAGAGAGTAAGAGGGAGAGAGGAGAGGAGAGGAGAAGACAAAGAGGAGAGAGGGGGTGAGAGTGAGGGGTAAGAAGTAAAAGGGAGACAAGTAAGAGATAAGAGAGCAAGGTGGGGCTGAACAGCCCTTTTTATGGTCTTCACTGTTGCTAGGTAACTGGGGAGGAGTTTAGCCTGAAGGTCAGAAGCTTGGGCCATTGCCTACATGACTTCTAGCCATGCTTCTGTTGTGGGGGCTGTGGGGGACGGTAACTTGTGCAGGAGCCAGAGTTCCAGGAGCATAAGGGAATGTCTCATGAAGATGAATTATCACCTTTTCCGGGGTTCAGACCTCAGCTCAACTGGAGACAGCCTGCAATTCCCCACAGTGGAGTGCCTCTGAGTATGATACCTACCCAGGTCAGAAAAAGGCATTAGATTCCATGGGGCTAGAATTACAGCACCTGTTGGAACTATATGATAGCCCTCTATAAAAATAGTACATGATCTTAACCACTGTGCCATCTCTTCAGCCTCTCCCAATTTGTTTTCGAAAAAAAAAAATTAGTCTTAATTCTTTCTGACAGCTGTTGATATAATTTTTGTTGCCTGCTGGTCAATATACTATTTTTCCTAGTGATTCTCGTTATCTTCAATTCTCTAATGCAACAAACATACAAGAGAAACGTTTTCTCTGGCATCCCAACTACAGTGATCATCCATATTTAATCTTTCGGTCACTCTTATGGTTTTCCTTGAAACCCTGTTGCTCTCTTGTGCATAAGCATACAAAATGTGAAGCAGTTAAAAGGACTAACACCATGTGACCCTGGAATCTTTCTTGCCCAAGACCTGGATACCAGATCTGAATTGGAGTAATCAGAGTCTTCCAAGGAATGACAGGAGTGCTTGAATGCTGAAACGACCTTGTTTCCTGCCTCGAGGGACCAAAGCACATCCACAGAATGGGAAGGAGAATGGATCAGGTCTGAATATGTTGTTGGTCATGCTGCCAAAGTGATAAAAGCAGAAGGGAAGATAAAGAATAAGCCTGTATGATTCTTTGCCCATTCTTCCCAATGCCCATTTGTGTTCCTATCACAGAATTTCTAAGGATGCCCCAGCAGTGTCACTGAGTGCAGTAGACTACTAGAGCTACCTAGTCTTGGATTATTTTCTTTCTATGAAAGCAACAAAATAGTATTTATTCAAGAACTGTTATAATTGTAATTCCTATGGGAATGTGTGTAATTTATAATTCAGAAAGCATTTGCATTTTTATATAAGCAAACATTTTTTTAAAGTACTCTCTTGAATATAATTCTTTGAATAGTAATAATAATGACAGTTACTTTGCATTTGGGGATGCTGTGAAATCCGAAGTGCTACGTTTCCATAAGCTACATGCCACATGCCATACAGACATACTGTTGTCAAGGTACACACCGTGGCAGGAAGAAAACTGAGGCTCAGAAATCATGATTGGGGGTAAACAAGTACTTGTCACACTGATACACAATCAAACACACACACACACACACACACACACACACACAGCACACGCACATGCACATGCACGCAGTCACCTGCCCTGGAGAAAGCTTGTCAAGAGGCCATTTCAGCTGTGAACTCCTTTAAAGACAGCCTTGTGTTCTTAAATTGAGCTATCTTTGCATAACTCGGTTTTGTTGCTTGTGTCCAGTGATGAGTGACAACATAAAACTCTAGGCTGGGATAAACTCTGCAAGCTCCTCTAGTAAGGGATGGAAAGACTTACAAGTGTACCTTTCAGCTCCACTTCTTCCCTAAACACTCCGCTTCCTATGACTCCCTTTGTCTTAGTCAGGGTTTCTATTCCTGCACAAACATCATGACCAAGAAGCAGTTGGGGAGGAAAGGGTTTATTCAGCTTACATTTCCATATTGCTGTTCATCACTGAAAGAAGTCAGGACTGATACTCAAGCAGGTCAGGGAGCAGGAGCTGATGCAGAAGCCATGGGGGGTGTTCTTTACTGGCTTGCTTCCCCTGGCTTGCTCAGCCTGCTCTCTTATAGAATCCAAGACTGCCAGCCCAGAGATGGTCCCACCTACAAGGGGCCTCTCCCCTTTGATCACTAATTGAAAAAAATGCCCACAGCTGGATCTCATGGGGGCATTTCCCCATCTAAAGCTCCTTTCTCTGTGATAACTCCAGCTGTGTCAAGTTGACACAAAACTAACCAGTTCACCCTTATACAATTGTTTAGTACAGGGATGCTCCCTAATAAACACCTAAGCCCTAACCTCTCTCTTTGAGTCTGCACTCTAGGCAATCCAATCTGTTGCATTAAGTTAACTACTCCCAGTTCTACCAGCTGACTCAGGCAGAACAGTAAATTACATCATCTCTTTAATCCCAACATGGTGTGCTTCTCTTTGTTCTAGCCATGGTATGCATACTACTCCCCGTAGAGCCTTTCACATAGCCATAGATGTTTATTTCAGGAGGATGCTTCGTTGGTCAATAGATAAGTCGTGAAATAATAATCTAGAGGGAAACCAACTGTCTTTTCCTTACTAGAAATACCTCTGTAAGCTCTTAGATTCGTGAATTGGGAAGTGAAAGGCTTATTCAGCAGGGGTTCTCACTAAATGCAAAGACAGACAGTTGAATTGTCAAACACAGGAGTGTCCTCTTGGCTTAGTTTTGATGTAGCAGAGACCAATGGGTGGCATAATCCATGACAACCTCAACCCCAAAGAAAACTCAAGACTTCAAACAAATTATTGCTTTACTAATGCTGAAAAGAATCAGACGTTAAAATTAATTTAGGACTAGGTAGAAAATTAAATTAAATGTTCAGCATTTCCGTTCACAATCTCAACCTTTTTTACCTTCTGAGGGTTTGGTGCTTTGAATGAAAGTGGCCCCTCTAGGTGCATACTGAGTGACACTTTTAGGGGTGTGGTCTTGTTGGAGGAAGTGTGTCACTGAGGGTGAGCTTTTGGAGTTTCCAATGCTCAAGCCAGGTCCAGTGTCTCACTCTCTGCCTGCAGCCTACAGACACAGATGTACTCTCAGCTCCTTCTCTGGCACCATGTATACCTGCTCATTGCCATGTTCCCTAGTGTGATGATAATGAACTAATCTTCTGAACCAGTAAGCCAGCCCAAATTATATGATTTCCTTCATAAGAGATGCTTTAATCATAATGTCTCTTTTCAGCAGTGAACCCTAAGACAGGGAGTTGCTATGCTATTTTTAAGAGCAGCTAAATGCTCAAATCCTTCCTTTTGACCAAATACTACAAAAACCTCTTCCCAAGAATCTGACCAATTAGAAGATAAAATAATTTCAAAGAATCATTTGGGATTTTAACCATAGAGAGACCAGCATTCAGGAGTTAATGGTTAGGTAGCATTTAATGAATTATGTTTCCTACCCCCCACTCCCTGTACCTGAAGGCAACTGAGAGCTGGCAAAAGAACAAAGGGGCAAAAAGGCTACTCTGAGGGATGGAGCCCCGTTGCCTGTGGGGAAGGCCAGCTGAGCAGCTTTTATCCCAATTATGAACATGCCTTTCTTCCTTAATATGAATTGGAACCTATTGCTACTGAGAAGCATTGCCTGTCCCTGGATGGAGCCCTGTGCTGTTTAATTTGATCTTAATTCTGGATGGCCATGAATCATGAGAAGACACATGCACTTCAAAGGAACTGTAGTGAATTGCAGAAACCTGACCTGAACCCTGTGCTACCCAGGCCCCAGGAGTTTACTGCTCAACCAATGACTGCCCTACCTGCACCCCATGGAGCTGTAGCGAGGTCCCTCCTTCCTTCCTGCCCCAGCACTGATCTTTGGGCAGAATCTAGGTAGAGGAATCCACAGTTGGTTGGTTACTCTTTGCTAGCCAATGCATATGATCTGTCCTACTTTCCTAACCAATGTGTTAGGAAGCACTCAGACAAAAGAAATTTAGGGATGAAAGGCTTCATCGACTCACAAGCCCATGTTACACTGCATCAGTATGGGTGTCAAGAATCAAGCTATCAGGAATTCCAAGCAGATAGTCAAACTACATTCACAGAGCAGAAAAAGAGTGAAAGCCTGCTTGACAATGTTCAGCTCTTTTCCCCAATCCTTGACTGGCTGGTTGGTGTCCCTACATAAAATAACGATTAAATTCTAAATTCCAAGTGTGTTACTTCTTATGGTGATTTGAATGAAAATGGCACCCATAGGTCCATGTATTTATACACATGGTCCCCAGTTTGATAAACTGCTTGGATGATTAAAAATATGTCCTTGTTAGAGTAGGTATATCTTTGTTGAAGGAAGTATGTCACTGGCAATGGGCTTTAAGGTTTCATAATC
>NC_034611.1:14676633-14677805 GCF_900095145.1 Mus pahari | reverse complement strand
TCTCTCTCTCTCTCTCTCCCCTTCTCTCTCTCTTTCTCTCTTTGCCTGCCTCACCGCCTGCCTGCCAATTTGGATGGAAAGCTCTTAGCTATTGATCCAGTGGCACAAATGAATACTGCGGCACTCCTTCCCATAATGATAATAGACTTAAATGATAGGAGACTAAGCCACCGAAGCTGCAAGCCAACCCCAAATTAAAGGCTTCTCTTTATAAGAATTGCCTTGGTCATGGTGTCTCTTCAGAGCAATAGATCAGTAACTAAGACAGTTCCTCATGTCCAAGACAGCTAAATGCCGTGGAACCTTAGGTCAGGACTATGTGGTGGGTCTGGGAAGGGAAATCCTCATTGTCTCCCCTAGCCAGGGCCCAGGTATCTGTTTCAGGAAATCAGAGGCACCCTCTCCAGGCAGCTGACATCAGGAGCTCTGAGGGTCGAGTGGTAAGAAGTGAAGGCAGAGGAAAGAAGAGAAATTCCGGAGAACAGAGTCCACATCCACAATAGCTATTTCCTCAAAAGTAGGTTAGAAGCAGAGGCCCTGCAGCCTGAGGAGAAGCGCCATTTCTAAAGGTCATTCATCAGCTGGGCAAACAAATCAAATGCAACTCTCGTGTTGGATTTGATTTGTTGGCCGTGTTACTATATTTTGTGGCTGTTTTGCATGTTTCACATTTTAAATTTGCAGCTAAAATTGGAAAATCAGGTTTCAACTTCTAGCTTCCTTAAATCTACCAATACTCAGCCAAATTATAAAATGCCATCCCTCAGCTATGGATGATACTATGCCTAGAGGGGTGTCACTCTCAATACTACCTTACCCTGGTGTACAAAGAACCCAGAAGTGAGGCAAAAGAGAGTGGCATCTCCTGTCAACTGAGGGAGAAGCTAAGTGGATTGTGTGAGCCCTTGACCCTTGCTGTTTGACTGTTTGCTTCAGTGATTTACAGAAAAGAACTCTGCCAAATGATTAAAGGAAAATGACAACTGACTTGCCCCTAAAACCACAGGTTTAAAAGATTCACACATAAAGAAGAAAAATATTCTGAACCCCAAATAATGAACACTTTTTATCAGCACTTGGGAAGTAGAAGAGGCAGAGTAGGAGCTCAGAGCCAACCAGGTTTCACAGAGAGCAGGTCGAAAGGAAGGAAGGAAGGAAGGAAGGAAGGAAGG
>NC_034611.1:14665213-14675975 GCF_900095145.1 Mus pahari | reverse complement strand
GACTCTTGGACTTTCCGTTCACAAGTGGCCATTGTTGGGTTATTTGGACTACAGTCTGTAAGTCATTCCAATAAATTTAATAAATCCCAAATATAAATATATATATATATATATATATATATATATATATATATATAGGAAGAGGAAGCAATTTCCAAAACTCTGAGGTAACAGTCTGAAGATTTTAAGATCAAATATTTTAAAGTGCCATGGCTCAAGTTCAAAGATCCTTATTTATAAATATGGGGGCGGGGGTGTTAAACTATCCCCTAAAATGATTCTTCATGTGTAGACGTTCTGTTTGAGACCAGATATCCCATTTTAAGTTCCAGTCCAGAGCTAGATATCTTAGCACCAAATAATTCCTAGGTACATTTGGACTATCTGGTAAGATATTGAAATGAAGCTATATTTCAAAACTCTATAGACTGAAAAATTTAAAACCCACATCTAGAGTTAATTTGTGAATTCCTGTGATCTACAAATCTTAAAATCTACAAATAGATTTTAAGAAAATATCTTCATAGATAGTAAATCCTATGTTCTGAAGGGAACTTTTTCCTAACTGACTTGGGAAATACAGGAACCATGTTGAATTTTACTGATGTTGGTCATTCCCATATGTCTCCCAAAGTTGAACTGCTGCCAGTCCATAGGAAAGAAAGTTTGTTTCAGGAATAACTTGCCTGAACAATGCTGAGAAGCTAAGTGGATAATGTGAGCCCTGTACAGATCATGTCTGTATAATACATGTGAGCAGATATGTTGCAACTTCAATATTTAGATGAAGATGTGGGAGAGTATAAAGCCTTCTTATGACTTCTTTTCAACTGTTTGACTCTGAAAATCCACAAGTTCAACAAACAAATTTAGGAAGAGTCTGTTGGCAATGAGAACTGCAAACTAGCAGGTCAACTTATCTAAATAAAGATGTTGCTGGTACAGTGCACAACCAGAAAGCAACAGGGCCATACTAGCCTCAAAAACCAGTGACTTGGATCACCCTGGAGAGGTACATGGCAAAACTGCACTTCCCCCCCCCCCGAAATGATGTGCCTTTAGCCATTCTTCTGCCCCAGGGCATCATACCAAAGAAAACCAGAAAAACAAACTGCTATACTAGCTGATGGTCACACTGAATATGAATTTCTTGAAATAGGAGAAGGAAGAAACAACTGAATTAGAGCAAACAAATAAACAAAGACCAGAAAAGATGCCAAAAGGCCTTATGAGGAACTGAGAGTTAATCCATTGGTTATTAACCAGGAGACTATAGTACCACAATACTATCGACTTTAACACAACCCAGGTATGTGTTGTACAAAAACAGTAAGATGTATCAGCATTGTCTCCTCCTTACTTTGAAACAACTTTCAGCTTTCACGGGTTAGAAAAAAGTCACATCCCACCTCTCCTGATGCTGAGACCTTCATACGCCTAACAGCTATCAAAAAGAGAAAACTAATAGTGATGTAATTGTATTTACTAAACTTCAAGCCAGGCTAAATTCAAATGCTGCCAGTTTTTCATTCAGTGACCATTCTTCATCTATAATTCAAGCCATGGTCCTACAAGTCATCAGCTCTGCCACATTAGTCTACTGAGGAGCTTACATCTTTCTCTGGTCCTCCTTCCTTCTCTTTTTATGCTTGACTGCTTTCGATAGGCATTGCTATTGTCTGGTTGGATACTCCTCAAGGGGATTGCCTGGTGCTTTTTCCAAGTCTAATTTGCAATTTTCATGAGTCTCCACACATGTAATGCCCTAACTTTTCTGTATCCTGCATTAGGTGAGCTGGGATCTCATGTGAAGTGGCTTGCTACTGGTTTTCTTTACCTCAATCACTTGTCTGGTCTACAGAGGTTCCTTACTGGCATTTCCCTTCTTCCCCGTTATAATAGTAAGTACCCTGTGAGACCACACAGCTATTCTCCTAAAACACTAAATTTTATATTCACTCATAGATCTTGCACACTATAGTGTTTTCATAGGGTTGCTGGAATCTGACCACTCAGATACTGATGTCAGGTATGATGAAAGTTATTGAACAATACTTTCATGCTGATTGATCGGGGTCACAGAAAGGACTCAGGACCCAAACTGTGATGACGTTTTGCTCTTAGGGCAGGCTTTTTATAGAAAAACCAAGTGCAGGACACAAGGGTGGAACAGTATTACATTTTGGCTGACTAGACAAAATATTATCAGATGACCTTTAAGCTTATTGGTCGTAAGTGAGGTAATTGAGGTGGTAGTCAGGGGTCTTCCAGAATACTGAGATAACAGATCATGACTATTACAATCATAGTGCTGTGACCTTTTAGGAGAAATTTTCAGTGTCAGCTACAAATAGAGACTAAACTGAATTTTGCCTTATGAGCAAAATGGAGACTACATACAAAGTGGCTGCAGTCATGTTAAAAGGAGCTAACCTTAACAGTAGTATTTGCTTAAGTTCTTACTTCAGTCTTGGTTTTTTGCTTATTTTAAAAAAAAAGTTTCTGTAAACAAGGGAATTCTTTTCCCATATGTCACTTATAGCACCGTAGCCTAACAGATCCTGACCTAGGCCACAAGTGACAGTCAACGTACCATTATTTTATCACTCGTGCTACTCCCATGTGGGTCATGAGGAATGTCCCAGTGGCTCTCGAGTCCTTCCAACAAGCTTTCTTGTCCTTTTGTCTTTAGAACACATTCTTACTTTCACCACACCAACAGACTATGATTCCTTTTAATAACAGTGACTGAATTGGCACCTAGAAGAAAAGACTGAATTCTTCAGAAGAAGTAAGAAAAGATATGGTCTCCTCAATGTTTCCTTCATAATATACAGTATTTATTAAATATTACTAGATTTGCGAACAAGCAGAGCAATACCAGCCATAATCAAGACAGCAAAAAGAATACTAGAAAAAACCCAACAGACAAGCGAGGTATTGAAATTACCTGAAAAAGAAATTTATTATTTGAGACAAGGCCATGATGTGTGACACACTAGCCTCAAACTCAAGCTTGCCTAGTCTTAGCCTCCTGAGGATTGAGATTAGAGGCATGTGCCACCATGCCTCATGCAAAGTGTCAGTAATTCAAAACTGAATAAACATAGAGTAGCCCATAGAAAGAGAGATAGAAAATTTCAGGAGACTTTAGGAAATTAGAAACGAAACAGGAGTTCTAGAACTGAAAATTATGTCTATATTTTTAAAGAGCCATGAACCCAAGTTTGACCACAGCTGGATAGATCCTCACAACTCTTTCTTTCATATTTGCTTCAAGCCACAATGCTCCTCTGATTTGCCTATGATGCTATCTATTACTTTCCTTATCCCTTGGAGCTTATCATTCCACATGCAAATTGACTTTTTCCCTAAGTGAAGTTTGAATTATTTTTAAATATGTAAATAATATGTTTTGTACTTTTTGAGATGCATGTTATGAAACTTTTAAAATATACAATGAAATGTGTTTAGATTTCACCCACATTGGTATTTATACTTTATTACCTCTGGCATAGTAATTTATTTCTTGAATGAGTCACTAGTTATTTTGTTCTTTTGATTTGCACCTAATGTACAGCAGTTAAGATTAAAGGTGAAGCTACCATTAGATGAGGCAAGGTGATCCTTGCCTGTAATCCCATACTTGATAGGTGGAGGCAAGAGGACCTGTAGTTCAAGATCAACTTTAGCTATAATGAGCTCGCGGACACTCGTCGTCTCAAGTATGGAACTCCACTGCAGAGTATCAAGAATACAATAAGTATAATGCTGCTGTAAAAATTCTGTATTGGTCTGCTAGAGAACAGGAAAGAGAATCTAAGATACTCCACGTAATATATTTCCATACAAATAGCTTCTTGTTTTATGGTTTGTACCTTTATATCAAATTGCCTGTAGTCGAGTTTTGTTTCAACTAAATTATGTGACTTTACCTTTACAGTATTTGCCAAAATGTGGCATTATTCACCTATGAACACATATTACCAGTATGGTACTTACTGACTAAATGTTTTAATTTAACTTGATTCTTACATGTATAATATGCTCCTTTTCCATTTTTCTATCATTTGTTCAGCTTCTCTGTGCATTTTCTGCTGGGTGATTTTTGCAGTGTATAATCTCCATGTATAATTCCTCAAAAGCTTTTGGTATTACGAGCAAATATTTCAGGTTAGTTTAATGTACCATTTTATATCTTTCAAGTATTTTCTATTTTTTATATTTTTTCAAATATTTATTTATTCTAAATTAATTTTGATAAGTTAGGAGATAATAGTGTTTCCTACCCATCACCACACTCAAGGCTATATATAATTTACCCATTACCTTTCACAGTTTCCTTAGAGTGATCTTTTGATCAGCTTAAATACCCTTGGCTCTTCCTTTGTGAATTTTAGTATCAACTTTACAACTTGCACAAAAGACACTCCATATGTTTTCAAAACAGACTTGCATTGAACTGACAGGCTAATCTTGGGAAGCTTGTCATTTGAGCGTGCGTGTGTACGTGTGTGTGTACGTGTGTGTGTGTGTGTGTGTGTGTGTGTGTGTGTGTAAAATAGTCATTTTTAGTCACAAGCATGTTAAAACCCATCTTTTACTCAGATTTTTCTTCTACTTTTTTCTTTGATAACTTGATTTTTTTTCATAGAGTGCTTGCAAAACTACCAGATGTTTTTTGTTGCCACAGGGAATATGATCATTTGTTTCTTTATTATATTTTCTAATTCGTTGTTACTTGTCTGGAGCGATTGCTTTTTATGTGGTGTGTTAGAAACAGCTCAGCTCCCAGGGCCTGTTTTGACAGTGGTTGGAAATGTGTACGTGAGTAAACAGGAAACATGACGCAGTCTGATTCAGACTCAATGGACGCACGAAGCAGATGTTACTACACTCACTTGGAAATTTGTATTCACATTTTGAAAGCCTCTGTCTGCTCCCATTTTAAAAAGGCTTAAATGGAAAGTATTTGTGAACCACATAAGTTTCATCTAGATCCAAGCTATTGGCTTGACTGCCAAGTACCTTTCTTTTGCCTCACTTCACATTCAGGAAGTATGCATCTATCATGCCCATCAATGCTTGCCTTCACAGTAAATCCAGATTCAGCAATGGTATTGGTGTTGTTGCACATCAAACTCAGCTCAGTTAAGCTGCAAGGCCTTATTCTATTTTCATGAAAGACCCCTTGAGGACAGAGGACCATGTGGCAAAAGGAAATTCAAGTTTTTATTTCAGTTGTTACTTCAATATGAAGTGAATTAAGGTCAAATGGCATCCATTATCCCATTCTTATATTTCTCTGAGACACATTGTCCCATTTCTAGACAAAAGATCATTTTTTAAAAATATATGTTTAAATAACCTGCAAATGTAAAATGATTTGAATTCTGTGGGCCTAATTTCCATGCCAGTGGTTTTTATTCTATTTATGTCCTCCCCCTTTAAAATACGCCTTTATCTCCATTAGCTACAAAATGCAGAATAATAGAAAATATATATTGAGAAAGTAATTTGATGAAAACCACTCTAAAGGGATAATTTAAATAATCTGGAGAAATATTTCTTGTTGGTTCTCCTTTTCACTACACACAGGGGCTAACTCCATCAGACTGCCACTTTATTATGTGCATTAGCCTTACCTAAAAGGCCTCCGTCTTTGTGGTAACCACACGGATTCCTAGAATGTCACTGACTGGTGTGCTAAAGTGTGAGTCAACGGGCTGGGAGAAAACAGCTGTCTGGAGCGCTGTTGTTGTTCTCTGAACAAACAGCTGTTCATTCTTTATATCTAGAATGGATTCTGTCACATGGCCATGATTCTTTCCAGAGGTTAAGGGATAAATAAGTCCCTGCTGAGTCACAGTGGAAGTATGGGGTAAAACACTGTGTGAATCTATAATAACAAAAGAAAGACTGCTGTCATCTTTAGTGTTTTGTTTTTTTCTATGTGCTGAGCATTGTTTCAATATTATAACTCATTGATTTTATTTAATCATCAAAAACATTCATAATGATAGCCAGCACACTTTATAGTCACATGCATCAGATGTGTACAGGATACAAGTTTAGTTACCTCATTTATCTTCCATACATCCCTCAGAGGAGGCACTGTATGAGTTCCACTTTCAAAACAAGGGAAACAAAGTAATAAGAAAGCAACTAACTTCAGTAGATGCCCAGTAACTGAAGGTGTCTTTGATACCAAGCTTGTACCAGAGCCACACCATCCTGCATGATGCCACCCACTTCTCTAACTCCACCTGCATCTTACAGACAAGAAGGCAGAAGCCCAGAGAGAGTGGCCTGCATCAGACCCTACTGTGGAAGTTCTACAGCCCAAGTCACATGATGATGCAGCCAAAGCATATCTGTGTTCCTAGTTGCTCTGGGGAAAGCATCTATTAGCCACACAGTGTTCTAACTGGAGGTGACCCTGCAGGGCCTTCTAGAATCTACAGCTTGTCACACAAACAGAAAATGTGTTCTTCAGTAATGTACCACATATGGCGGAAGACCTCCATGATCTATGAGAGTAAGAAAACTGGGATAGAATGCTTGATGGTGCTTCTCCTTCTGTTCAGAACAGATGGAGAGGGGAAGGTGATGGCGCAGCGCACACGGATGGAGGGATGCTGGCTGGTACCTTTGGGTCTGGAAACACACTGACAGGGCAGCTGGCTAGTCTTCTCTCCTGTTTTCTATAATTTAGCTCAATATGTGCAAATGTGACAGACATATTGATTTGTTGAAGGATAATTCAGCTCTCGTAGCAAAGGGGAAAGAAATATCACTGTGGGCATTTGTGAGTTCCACACATTATGCCAAACTACCCTGAATTTATTGCCCTATTACAGTCCAATGATATAATTAAAAGCTATGGTTGCCACATGGTAATTATACAGTATCCACCATGCTACTTCTGAGCTTTAATATTTATTCATAATTTCTTCCAACTAAATCAAAGTAGCTGTTTTCGCCAGCTATGTGGTAATTTGGGATTTTTTTTTTCCTATGAGTAGACTTATCACATTGCAGCTGCCAATTTATATTTTAGAAAAGATTCTCAATCATTCTTATTTTGTAACTAAACATGAAACAAACAGGCAAATAGCTGTAAATATCAAATATCTGAATCTATCAAGGCTTTTAAAGATATCACAGCATTTTAAGTTAAAAAACAGATGGTTCAATGAAGATTCTCATATTATTCATGAGGTCACAATCAATGACTGAGTAAGGTCAGAGTTTCCTAGAACAAGTCAGGCAAAAGAAAAGTTCAACTACTTAGAGACCAGCTTTAAGGAACACCTTTTAGAGGGCATCAGTGGCGCTTATGTCTTGAAGATAACCAAGTAATTAAGGTTGGATCAATAGAAGGCAAATCTAGTCAACTACTCATGTATTCATGGCTGATAAGACCCTAAACCCTAGAGGAGAATCTACTGACATCTTTCTTAAACCTAACTAACTTTCTAAGTATTAATCCTTGTATCCATATGTAAGTGTAGCTCTCTCTACTCATCGAAGAAGCTTCTTTTTGCTGCAGACAGATCTCATTGCAGAAAGCTAGTACTGGTCAAAATGCAGAGAATAACTGACCATGGATTCCTAGACCCAGTTGATACATCCACAATCCAAGACCTATACCTAAGGTTCAGGAAGTATCAAGGGATAGAGAGATGAAAGATTATAAGAACCAGAGAACAAGGACATCAATTATAGTACTATGCCCTCTATATATGACAGGGAAGCTGCATCTATGAAACCTCAGTGCTGTGACAGTCTATGCAAGATATGAACAATGACAACAACAGTTGATATTTCAACATGGATGGGGAAACTCTCAAAAGGCCTGTTTTAGTTGTGGTTTTATTGCTGTGAAGAGACCCTATGACCATGGCAACTCTAATAAAGGAAAACATTTAACTGAGGCTGGCTTATAATTCATAGGTTTAGTCCATTGCCATCATAGTAGGAAATGGCAGCACACAGACCAACATGGTGCTGGAGAAGGAGCTGAGAATCCTCTACATCTTAATCTGAAGACAACAGGAAGAGAGAGAGAGACATTAGGCCTGGCTTGAGCATCTGAAATCTCAAAGCCCACCTTCAGTGACACACTTCCTCCAACAAGACCATAACTCCTAATAGTACCACTCCCTATGAACTTATGGAGCTAACTTCATTTAAACCACAACAGGCTCTAACCCTAGATAAGCTACGATTCATTAAAGACTACTGAAAGGTTGAGGATCAGTTTTTCTTCCAGGATGGGATCCTTCATTGGTTAGTCAATACCAAGTTGTTAGCGCTAAACAAACAGAAATACAAGCAACACTAAATAGTTGTAGTAGGTTGTATTTCTACATGTCCATATGAATGTGAAGATAATTAAAGAATGAGGAGGTAAATTGGGTCTCCTCAGAGAGGAGAGTGGGATAGCAAAAACACATTGTATGGCATGCTAAAAGAATTAATAAAGATTACATTAAAAGCAACATTTCTACATACAAATGAAACCATGTGTTCTGACACCCTTGAGAACTGCCCAGGGTGTGATCAATCCATGCTGGAAACAGCAGTTGTTTAGGTCCAGGGCCCTGCTGCCCCTGCTGTGAGCCTCACCACTCAGGTCATGGCAGTGTTACTGTTGCTGCATGTTTCATCAGTTGTCAGCTCATATTTTACTCACAGTCACAAGGCACAGAACAATGCTTTTCCTTTGATGAATTCATCTAGGTTTGACTCGCCATGTTTTTCAAGGATTTTGATTTTGAAAAGTAAATAGTGAAGGTCTGATAAGGGGGAGATTTTGTCATCCCACGAACAGTGGCTCTGGCCTAGTTGCTGGATATTTGTATTTGGAGAACGTATTGATGAGGAACCCTGCTATCAAGGTAATAGTCTCTTATGAGTGGATGGCTTTCTGAGCTTGGCACAAAATGGGGGGACTCCCATTCTCAGCAAGGCTTACCTGTCTCTGTATTTCTAGAGTGTCCCTGAACACAGTTGGCTGGCCTTGTCTGAAAAGTGACCTTGTACAGAGTTTTCTACAAGGCTACATAACTCAGCACACACGTCCAAATCTGGCTTCCCACCTGCATGATAATTCGGTACTATATGATAACCGTTCATCCTTTCCCACTTCCACACATACCCCTAAAAAGCTGTTATATACTCCAGTCCTGAAACAATAAAGTAGACCTGCCTGAATCTTGCTCTTGGCATCTGCTCCCTGTTGGTATTTTTCACTGGGTACCTTCATGTTTCACTGGGTATCTGAAAACGTACATGTGGAAGGAATTGGGAAATTACCAAATATCAGCAGCTTGGGATATTGCAGACTTATTCATTCATGGGTTTTGAAGGGTAAAACTGAAGGGTAAGGATTGTGAATGCCTCACTGTTTTGCTTTGCTCTTATTTTGTTGTTGTTGTTACTTTTGTATTTCTTTTTATTTTGTATTTCCTGTATTTTTTGGTAATTCTTAGTCACATATAGTAACCAAATGACCCATAGGTGCTTTCACCATTAATGATATATTTGTCATTATTTTCAGTGCCCCAGTTCTTCCTCCTCATGCCTTTTCCACACTACCTACCTTCAGTTAATGGGCCTCCTCAAATGATGATTTGGCAGTGAATTACCGCAACAAAATTGTTGGGGCACATCAGGCTCCCCTGTGTGATATCCTGGAATCATCTTGATATTCATTACTGCTGTTCTTGATAAGAAAGCGGACTGAGGGAGCAGGAACAGAGGCCAAAATGGAACTAAAAGCAGCTAGGCTTGCGGTCAGCTCTGCTTCTTGCCTTGTCTGTCTTCACCAATGTTTAAGTGGGTGACAGCTTACTTATATAAGCTGCCAAGTGAGAGGACCAGAGGATCTTTCAACAAATGATGGCTGGCTTGTAGGTGGAGCTGATGCCTAAAGCAGACCAAGCCTACTGTCTCCTTGAGAGATTGCATGCCAGTGAGAGGGTGGAGTCCCTGAAGTTTAACCTGAGCTAAGGGCAATTACTCATGCCATTGCTACTAATAAAGCCACTAAAGCTGATGTGGGCTATAAAGGGACAAAGCTAAGAGTTTTAATGACCCTTAGACAACAGAAAGTTGTCTCTAAATGTAGGTCACAGAGGAAAGACTGCAGCAGAAGGGGGCTCTATGCTGGTTATCACAGACACAAACTGGATGGCAACCACCTTTACCTCGAAGAGCATTTGGGTTCTTCCTTTGTGGTTGGACGATGTCTACTTTGTACTCAGAGATCAATGCAGTTGCCCTGGGGCAACTATTGAACTCCACTTTTAACTGTATGCTACTTCTTTTCCTGGGCTGGTACTAGGGCAGAGGAGCAGTGTCAGCTTGTGCCAATGGAGACTTGGCGGAGAGCTTGGTCACACTTTGCATGCCAGATGTTTGACCATTCTATCAGTGGTGCATTGTTCAGGTTTCTGTCCGAAATAGACTAATTTACCTAATAATGGAGTGCTAAAGTCTGCCTTAACATCTGTCCTGGTCCTCAACTGTTAGCATTCTGTATAAACTCCACCCCACGGTTACCTGGCAACAGCCAGGTAGACCTGGTCCACTATAAAAGGGGCTGCTTGCTCCCTCCTCTTCCTGTTGCCTCTCTCTCTTGCCTCTTGCCATCTTGCCCCCCCCATCTCCCCATTCCCTTCCCACTCTTTCTCCAAGCACTCATGGCCAGCCTCTACTCTTCCCCGCTCCTCCTCCTCCTCCTCCTCCTCCTCCT
>NC_034611.1:14659158-14664080 GCF_900095145.1 Mus pahari | reverse complement strand
GAAGGAAAGAAGGAAAAGGAAGGCAACCTTTCGGTTTGTTGACAGTGCAGGGGATAGAACCCAGGGCCTTATATATGATAGCTGGGTGCTCAACAGTAGAGCCTCCACCCTACAGATTTAAAGCATTGCACTCCCATAAGTCATGCAATTTCTGAAAGTCAGAACTGTGCCTGACATCCTGTTTTCCATAGGCCAAGCATAATACATAAGGCATAGATAGTACATGCATATTAAATGTTTCCTTAATGAATGAGTAAGTCTGTGTCCCATAAGTTATTTACTAGATAAAATTGCTAAATGCTACAAAGAACACACTCAGGAAACAAATTCTTTGAAGGGATAGTCTTGAAAATTCCAGTCTAGAAAACATAATGTTTATTAGTGTACATTGTGTCTGTAGCTCACTGTCTATGTATGTACCCATAAGCACTATATGTCATAATCTAACCACTTGTTAGCTGTACTCAGTGAGATATCAGTACTAACTTAAAACCTAACTGTGGCTTTTGTCTATGTCTCGGTGCACCCAGAATTTTCCCAGGCTATATCTTACTGAAATTCTGACATACCCTTTGCTATTCTGTAGTTGGTGTCTGTCCTTATTTGAATATACTCTTCCTTTTTTATATTTAAACAAACAGCAAAGAGCTATCAAAAGTCAAGTGAAAATTTCTCACTGACTCTCTGTTGAAGTTAGTTTGCTTCTCCACAGGGGTTCTCTATCTCCCCCTCAGAGTGTTGAAAAATGGCAGCCACCTGCTGTGTGTGTTTTATTTTCCTCTCTCCTTAATGAAAACTTCCTCTGCTTGGATGGAGTCTTATGGTTTCTGTTGCAGCAACAAGACAGCATGACCAAAGTAAGTTGGAGAGGGAAGAATTTATTCATTCCACTTATGCATCCACATCATAGTCCATCATCAAAGAAGTCAAAGTCAAGCAAGGCAGGAACCTGAGCTGGAAGCTGCTGCAGAAGCCATGCAGGCTGGCTTACTGGCTTTTGCCTCGCGGATGTCTCATCCTGCTTTCTTATAGATCCCAGGACCGATAGGCCAGGGATGGCACCACCTACAATGGGTTGGGCCCTCACCCATAAATCTCTAATTAAAAAAATAACCTACAGGCTTGCCTACAGCCTGATGTTATGGAAGCATTTTCTCAACTGAGGTTCCTTTCTCTCTGATGACTCTAGCTTGTGTCAAGTTGACGTAAAACAAGCCAGTACAAATGACCCCTTGTTAATTTGACGTACAAACACATGATTTTTCAATTAGAACCTTACTTTCTCCTTTATCCCCAAGATGGCACATTATTATTAATATAGTGTTATGACCCAACAGTCCTTAGACTATCGCCTTAAACCCCCCGCCAAAAGAAAGAAATTTGAACACATTGAAATTCCAGTCAGTTTAAAATATCCAACCTCTTTTAAAAATACAAACTCTTTTAAAAGTTCAAAGTCTTTCAACTCTGAGCTCCTTAAAAACCAAAATTAAATTAAATTAAATACATTTTTTGCTTCTAGAGGGAAGAAGCAGAGCACAGTCAAAATCTGAACAAAGCAAAACAACTATATATAATATAACANAATATAAACAACTATATATGATATAACAATATAAACAACTATATATGATATAACAATATAAACAACTGTATATGATATAACAACATAAACAACTCAATGCTCAGTGTCTGGGATTCACTCATGATCTGGGCTCCTCCAAGTGGTCATGTTTCTGTCTTGATGCTCTACAGCACACAGAGCTTGTCTTCTACTTCTGCTGGCTCCACTTCACAGCTGCTCTTATTCTTAGTGCTAATCCTCAGGTCACCCTCACCATCTCCAGTATGCTAGGGTCTTCTGCAGTAACAGCTGCACTTTCACCTATAGACTCGCTTTCTTCTTCGTGTCAAAACTCACTTTCTTTGCATGACCCTTCAGTCCTGGGCCTTTAACTGCTTCTGAGGCTGCAGCTTCTCATGTCCAGCTGCTCTCCGTGATCCCCTCCTTCCTACCTTTGAAGCCAGTCCCACCTCAGAAACTCCTACACTACTAAGTGTGGCTGCCAGCACAAGATACAAGCTTGGCAACTTCTGGAGCACAGCTTCAAGGTAAGCAAACACTTCCCAGGTGTCACCTCAATGTCACTGGTCTCTTCTTAATCACAGAAGATTGGTCAGCTTCAGCTGACTACCATCCATTATCTCATAAAGCAAATGTTTTACTTTAGTGGTTCTGGTATCTTGGTAAATGTGGCTGATTCTTCGGCCCCAGCTAAGCAGAATGATGGACTCTTAACCCAAATAGAATCATTGTATACTCTGAAGTTCTGCTTTGCTCTGAACATTATCTCTCAAGCTCCTACAGAACATTTTACTGGCTCTCAATACCCAATAGATTTCTAGTACGGAGCTCCTAAGTTTTCCCATAATCCTCCCCCAAAACAACATAGTTAGTGCTGTCACAGCAATACCCCACTTCTTGGTACCAAGTTGTCTTAGAGTTATTATTCCTGTAACAAAAAAACATGAGCAAAGCAACTTGAGGAGGAAAGGGTTTATTCAGCTGTGCTTCCATACCAGAGTTCATCATGAATGTAAGTCAGGGCAGAAACCTGGAGGCAGGAGCTGATGCAGAGGCTATGAAGGAGTGCTGCTTTCTGGCTTGCTTCTTGTGGCTTTTTTCATTCTGCTTTCCTATAGAATACAGGACCACCAGCCTAGGTATGCAACCACCCATAATGGGCTGAGCCCTCACTCATAAATTTGCTAATGCTTACATTTCTTTTTTCTTAATTAAGAAAATGCCCTGTAGATTTGCCTACAGTCTGATTTTATACAGGCATTTTTGTCAACTGAGGCTTTCTCCTCTCTGAAAGCTCTAGCAAGTGTCAAGTTGCCATATATCTAGCTAGTGTACATGGCTGAAAATACGATGTGTATACCTGACTGGATTCTCATAGGAAGAGAAAATAGCCCCATTACAAAATGTCTGTCTCACAGCAGAGAAATGTTAAGTTTATAAAACTTATTTTGTTATTTTCTGGTGGTGGTGGTGGTGGTGGTAGTGGTGGTGGTATGTGTGTTCTGCATGTGTTTTGCACATGCATTCATATAGGCTTGAGGATGATGTTAGATATTTTCCTCAATCACTCTCCAACCTTTGATAGGGGGATTGTTCCTTGAACCAAGAGCTCACCAATTCAGCTAGGCAGGCTATGGGGGTCCCAGAGATCCTCTTGTCTCCATCTCCCTTGTTCTGGGATTACAGGTATCTGACTTCTCATGTGGATTCTGGAAATCAGAATTCAGGTCCTACTTGTATGGATTTTCCATTGAGCCTGCTTCTCCCCAGGCTTAAGTGTACTTTTTTCCTCTTCGGTATAACAGTGTGTTCTCTTACCGATGTTGGACTCTTTCCTGTTCACTGTGAGCATCACACGTACACAACATGCCCGACAGCTAAAGTGTGACTTGGCTGTTTAGTTTCTCACCCTAAGTATTTCTGATTAAGTGCCTAATTTGCTTCCATTTGATTTCCAGTTTAGAACTGCCGGTTGGGATGGCTGCTCTAACTTGATATGGCTACCTTCTCAGCAAGCAGCAGAACTTGCTGACTCCCAAGCCAAGACAGCTTTACTACTACAAACCCTTTGTATAACATTTTTAAGAATTCTTTGGAGTTTAATTAGCAGCACCCTCCAGTAGAAGATGATTTCATCAAATAGCTTTGCATGGGGACTCGGGGGCCTTATTCCCAGCTCTCTCACAGACAGTGGCCTTCAGCAGTCACATGGGAGCTTTCACTCTCTCTACGAGCAGTGTGAAAGTGACACCAAGCATGTTGGTCCTAGAAACCTATGTCAGTCATTCCAGTTGCTCTACCCTCAACCCTATGAGGCTCTGAAACACAGTTCTAAAGAACAGCCTGGCACCCTACTACTACGTGGTCTAATGACTATCATTCATTAGGAATAGGCATTCGTTGATCTTTTCAAACCATAAATTAATCAGAAAAGATTAGGATGAACACTATTCTCATTAAAGGAAAAACCCAAGAGGAAATTACAATCCTAAACAGATATACACAAAGCAAAAAGGCACCCAGACTCATAAAAAACAAACAAACACAAACAAACAAAAAACCCCATTACTTCAGCTAAAATCGCATATTGACACTCACACAGTGATGCTGAATGACTTCAGTAGTCCACTCTCACCAACAGACAGGTCATTCAGACAAAAACTAAACAGAAATGCTGAAGTTAAATAACATTATAAATCTAATAGGCCTAGCAGGCACCTCCTGAACATTCCACCCAAACACTAAAGCATATACCTTCTTCCCATGAAACTCTCTCCAAAATGGACCACATTTAGTACACAAAGAAAGACACAGTAGATAAAAGAAAATTGAAGTAACACCCAGCATTCTATATTTCTATTAGAGATTAGAACTGAATATCAACAACAGAAATGACAACACACAAATTCATGGAAGCTGAACAGCTCACTAAAAAATGAAAATTGGCTCAAAAAAGAAATCAAGAAATAAATGAAAACATTTTGAAAGCTGAGTGAAAATGAAAAGGGAACATATTCAAACATATGAAATACAAAAAATTCAATTCTAGGATACCAGCTTATAGAACTACATACATGCCTACACCAAAAAAAGAGATTTCATATTAACACAATGACACACTTGAAAGCTCTAGGTAAACAAGAAAACAATAGTCAAAAAAGAGTATACAGGAAGAAATAATCTTCTTAATATATATTAGAATATATATTAGAATATAATATATATGTGTATTTACCCAACTTATTGTTCTCTCTCTCTCTCTCTCTCTCTCTCTCTCTCTCTCTCTCTCTCTCTCTCTCACTCTCTCTCTTTCTTCTGTTTTGTATTGTTCTTTGCC
>NC_034611.1:14657767-14658932 GCF_900095145.1 Mus pahari | reverse complement strand
ACACACACACGCACTCACACACACAATCACACACACACTCACACACACACACACACACACACACACACACTCACACACACACTCACACACACAATCACTGCACTAATGCAGAAGAATCAGTGAGTCTGTGCGTGAGCCTGGCCGTTTGCTTGTCTGAAGCATCTGGCCACTTCAGTGTGTGTGACTTGGCTTGCACCAGAACAGATGGTTACAGTAAGAGAAATATGAGTCCATTTGCTTTCTGTGAGCAGAACCAGTATGTAACGTATGTAGTTCCTTGTTTACTTGGCTTTGTTTTCATAGAACATGTTAAGGTGACAGAAACAAAGGTGAAAATGTTTTTGATAAGAACTGACTCACCACTGTCTCAAACTTCTAGTTACTAATGTCCTCTGTGACAAAGAGCACAAAAGCCTAATTAATTTCCAGAAAATTGTTTTTGTACTTTCCACTCTCAGTTTTGAATTATAGGCTCATTTGAGGTACATTAGCATATTGATATTACGTGTTTGATAATGGTGCAACTTTAATGCTAAACTGCATTACTTAATACTTAATGAGACTACCAAACAAGCAAAATGGCTGCCCCAAGCTAATATTCATTTTATTGGCAAGTTGGGGTTTAATGAGAATCTCACGGACTCCATGGGTAAGTACTGCTCCATTGTGCCTCTAGGTACCTGTGTAGGAGTTACCCTTACTTCCACCATAGAATAGATGCCTCAGGGGAGAGAAATCTCCTATTTGCAGAGGTGAAGGCAGATAAGGAGAGAAGATTGCACTGGGTTCTGTGTCTGAAAAACCAGTTTATTCCTGCCACATTTCTCCCTAAATCCAACACATAAAAGAAATCTTATCTAAAATCCACTTCCCAGGTCTTTAGGTTCTGTAGTAATTATCTCATTATGATAGCAGCAGGACACAAAGTCGGGTAATTCTCATACCATAGCCACTCTCATGCTTCAGTCTAATGATTTGCAAAACATTCAAAAACAACACTAATATCAAAGAGTTTGAACTGAAGTTTCCTTTCATGCAAATATATGACCTGATAGCATTAAAAAAAATCCTTAAGACTTTCTTCTTCTTCTTCTTCTTCTTCTTCTTCTTCTTCTTCTTCTTCTTCTTCTTCTTCTTCTTCTTCTTCTTCTTCTTCTTCTTCTTC
>NC_034611.1:14649936-14657727 GCF_900095145.1 Mus pahari | reverse complement strand
CTTCTTCTTCTTCTTCTTCTTCTTCTTCTTCTTCTTCTCCTTCTCCTTCTCCTTCTCCTTCTCCTTCTCCTTCTCCTTCTCCTTCTCCTTCTCTTCCTCCTCCTCCTCCTCCCCTTCCCCCTTCTTCTTCCCCTTCCCCCTTCCCCTTTCCCCTTTCCCTCTTCCCCTTTCCCCTTCCCCTTCTTCCTCTTCTTCTTCTTCTTCTTCCTCTTCTTTTTCTTCTTCTACCTCTTCCTCCTCTTCTCCTTCTCCTCCTTCTCCTTCTCCTTCTGGAAATTTATTTTTCATTACAATATATTCTCCTCCCCCAAGTCATCCCAAACCCTCACCACCTCCCAGAATAGGATAAAATGATGCACTAGAAAAAAAATCAAAGGAAAAGGCCTAAGAAACGCATATACACAGAAATCCTATAAAAGCGCAAAATTAGAAATCATAATAAACAAGCGAAAGATCTATAAGTTAGAAAATGACAAAACCAAAGATACCACTGAGTTAATCTACTGTTTGTTAAATGCTTGCCCTTAACTGTGGTTTGGATAGTCAGTGAGATTCCACTGAAGAGAACTGATTTATTATTATTATTATTGGAGGTTGGCAGTTGCAGATGACTTCTGGGTTAAAGATGGAGGCTCTGAGACCCCCCCATCTAGCCCAAACCTGTGAAGGATCTGTGCTTGCTGTTACAATCGTTGTGAGCTCTATGTGCATCAACCTTGTTGTGTCTAGAAAGCAGTGATTCCTTGGTATCTTCCATCCCCACCAGTTCTGCCTCCTCTTTCACAGATTTCTTTGAGATCTGAGGGGAAAGATTTGATATAAATGTCCCATTTAGGACTGGTGTCCTAAAGTCACTCACTCTTTGCACATGGTTCAGTTGTAGGTGCAACTTGTTTCCATATACTGGAGACGATCGAGCTGGTCACTAGGAGTCATTATATTGCTAGATTTCTTTAGCAGAAAAATGGTATGTAGTTTTCCCTTAGGTCCTTAGCTTACCGAGTATAAGGTTCTTGGTCACTGAAGCAGTGTCAAATATGGGGTTCATCTCATGAGTAGGACTTACATCCAATAAGATAGTGATTGGTTTCTCTTACAACTTTAGTACCATTATTGCACCAGCTCATGCAGGCAGGTCACTATTGCAGATCAAAGGGTGTATAGCTACATTGGTATTTACCTTTTTCTTCTGATACTGCTCAGAGTACCTTCCTGTCGCAGTAAATCTCCAACCCCAATAAGCCCATGCAAGGAAAACACAACTCAGTTATATATTATAAACTGCATGCCTATATTGGGCAGATATGACTATACCACTTTCTTCCCCAGCTATTAAATCCCTAGTGACTTGCAGCTTCTCTGCACCATGCACTTCTTCTCCATCTTCCTTCCAGCTTTTCTCCCTCTGTACTCCATCTCCCCCAACTCCTCCTCCCCTTCTCTTCCTGTCTTGCCAAGAAAACCTACCTCCTCATTTTCTCCTAGCAGTTGGCATCTTTATTAGCCAATCAGACAAGTAAGGGAAATTCCTCTACACCTTTTAGTACCATTAATGCTTTTTCATAGGGATGAAGGCTCTGGGGAGGCACCAGTTTGACTTCTCCAGGTTCAAAAAGATAAAGATGTTGTCTTTAGCAACAGAACCTTGGCATCATCTTGTGAGAGCAACCAAAATCCTTCACAGTACCCTGGATTGCTTAGGGTTTTCCATGGGGCCTCTTTGATCAAATGTTATTTAGATGTAACCCAGTCCTGGCACTGGAAGTTTCCTTTGGTGCCAGGACTGGTGGTCTAGTTGAGGTTTTTGTCTCCCCGAATTTTTGCTGATTACATTTAAATTTCTTTCACACATGTGTATCTTTTAATCATCATTTATTATAATAGGTGTCCATATGACCCCTCAAATATCTTTTAGTTTTAGCTGTCCCTCCCCGTATTTCCTCCCTCACCCCATCTTTTCTTCCTTTTTCATATAGCCCTCCCATTCCAATACCCTACCCATTCTTCCTCTATCCATAACTGCATATTCTATTTTCCATTCCTGGTTCCTTACCTTAGGCATAACCTTTGTGATTATATGGATTATACCTGCTTATTGAAGACAACAAATAACATTCACATATATGTAAACACATACTATGTAATTTTGAGTCTAGGTTACCTCAATCAGAAGATTTTGTTGTTGTTTTTGTTTTTGTTGTTGTTGTTGTTGCTAGTGTTTTTTGATGGTTGTTGTTGTTGTTGTTTCCCTGAGAGCCATTCATTCACCTGAAAATTTAAGATTTCATTTTTGTTTTTTTCTAATAGCTGATTAATACTGCATTGTATAAATCTGTTTTCTTTCTACGTTGATCCAATGATGGACATCTACATTGTTTCAAATATCTAGCTATTACGAATAAGCAGTAAGGAACATGAATGGCCAAGTGTCTCTTTAATAGGATGCAGAGTTCATTGTGTATATGCCCAAGACTCATATAGCTGCATCTTGAGGCAGATCTGTTTCCAGCTTCCTAGGAACTACTACACTGATTTCCACAATAGCTATATGAGTTTGTACTTCCACCATCAATTGGATGAGTGTTCCCTTATTCCACATCCTTGCTAGCATGAGTGATCACTTGCTTTATTGATCTTAACCATTCTGACAGAAATGAGATGAAATTTCAAAATAGTTTTGAATTGTCTTTGCTGATGGCTAAGGATGTTGAGCATTTCTTTAGGTAATTCTCAGTCATTTGTGTTTCATCTTTTGAAAACTCTGCATCGATCTGTACCCCATTTTAATTGGGTGATCCCGTTCATGATGACCATTTTTTTGAGTTCTTTATCTATTTTAGGTATTAGCCCTCTATCACATGTGTAATTAGTGACATCTTTTCCCCATGTTGTAGCCTGATGTTATGTCAAAATATAGTGTCCTTTGCCATACAGAAGCTTTTTGGTTTCATAAGATCCCATATATTAATTGTTGTTCTTAATTCCTGTGTTGTCAGTCTTCTGTTCAGAAAGATATTTCCTACATCAATGAATTCAAGAATATTCTCATCTTTCTCTTCTATCAGGTTCAATGTATCTTGTCTTATATTGAGGTCCTTTATCTAATTGGAGTTGAGTTTGGAATTGATAGTATTTGGACCTATTTGCATCTCTTTACACACAGCCATCCAGTTTGACAGGTTTTTCCAATGTGTATTTCTGGCTTCTTTGTCAAAAAAAAAAAATTCACATGTCTATAGATATGTGAATTTATATCTGAGTCTTTTTTCTATTAGTCAATGTGTCTGTTTGTGTGTCAAAACCACGGTGTTTTTATTACTATATCTGTGTAGTACACCTAGAAAGTGAGAATGGTAACACCTTCAACAATTATTTTATTATTCAATATTGTTGTAGCTATTCTGTGATTTGTTTCTATATGATGCTGAAAACTGTCCTTTCAAGATCAGATAAGACCTGTGTTAAAATTTGGGTGGAAACTGTATTGATCTGTAGTTTGCTTTCGGTTGGATGGCCATTTTCACAATAATAATCCTACCCATAAATGGGCAGGGGAGCTCTTTCCATGTTCTGATGGCTTCTTCAGATATTTTTCTTGAAGTTTTTATTATACAATTGTTTTACTTGCTTGCTTAAAGTTATCCCAACATATTTTTGAACCAATTGTGAAAGTTATTGTTTCCCTGATTTCTTTCTCAGTCTGTTTATTATACAGAGGGAAGGCTAGTGATTTTTATGCATTAATGCTGTATCCTACCCCTTTGCTGAAAGTTGTTATCAGCTGTAAGTTTCATGGTGAAGTTTTTAGGGTCGCTTACACATACTGTCATATTCTCTACAAACAAAGGTTTGCTTTAGTTACTACATTTCCCATTTGTGTCCCCTTTATCCCCTTCAGTTGTCGCATTGCTCTAGCTAAGATTTCAAGTACTGTATTGAATTAGGTATGGAAGGAATAGACAGTCTTGTCTTTTTCTTGATCTTAGTGAAAAGGATTTGAGTTTCTCTCCATTTAAGTTGATGCTGGCTTTAGGCTTTTGGAAAACCACCTTTATTATGTTGAAGTATGTGATTTGGATCCCTAGGAGGAGTATGTTATTTTGTCAAAGACTTTCTGCATCTAATGAGATGATCTGTGGTCTCTTAGAGATTATAGAACAGCTTTCCAGGCCTTTCTGGGTTTTAAAGTCTCTATTTAAAAAAAAAAATTATGAAGTATTCTAATTCTGCCTTTATATGTTACATGGTACTCTTTGTTCTGTACACTTAGTATTTTAAAAACTATGTACTGATTATTATGTACTGTATGTATTGGTCCAGTATGTTTCATGTTCTGTATGCTTCATAAGCCTTGATAGACATCTCCAACTTTAGGTTAGGGAAATTTTCTTTTATGATTTTGTTGGCAATATTTTCTATGCCATTCACCTGGGTTTATTCTCTTTTCTCTATTCTCTTTATTCTTTGACTTGGTCTTTTTACAGTTTTTTATATTATGTAGATATTTCTGCCTGTTGTTTTAGATTTTACATTTTCTTTGAATGAGATTTCTATTTCCAATATCTTCTTGTCAATTATTGATAATCTCTTTTCACCCTTATATTCTGTTGGTGAGAACTGCCTGAAAGATTTTGTTTTCTACCTAACTTTCATTTCCAGTTTTACCCCAGTTTGGGTTTTCTTTAGTGGTTCTGTTTCCACTTTCATGTCTTGAACTATTTGAAGCATTTCCTTCCACTGTTTGTTTGCATTTACAAAGTCTTCATTTAAAAGACTTTCAAAGACTCATAATTGTTATTTTGAAGTTCTTGTCTTATGCTTCTTATTATATTTCTCAGAGCTTACTGCTGTAGGGTCTCTGAGTTCTGGTAATATATTGCTTTGGGTGTTAATGATTGCGTTTGAGGGCTGGTGTCTAGGCATCTGGTTTTGGATGATTGTAATTCTAGGTCTTGCTATCTGGTCTTGTCTTTGTGGGATGGGCATTCTAATTTTTGGTTTCTGTTGTCCTCTATGGATCTTAGGAGTGTGTAGTGGCTACGGGTTGCATGACACAGTGTTTCTAAGAACTGCCAGATGTTAACACTGGGAGTCCTGGGGATAATATATTTCTAGGAAATGGGGCTGACCCAAAGGGAAGGAGATGGGTTCGAATCGCTGAAAGGGTTCACAGACAGGAGAAGGGCTTGGTTTGCTACAATCTTCAGCTGAGTCCCCAAGGGACAGAATCAACAAGGGAGGACAGATCCCTGTAAGTGGCTTGCTACAGAGACTGGGATGGGACAAAGGAATTTGCAACAGAGGAAGGGAAGGAGAGTGAAGATCACCTACTTGTGGCCATTGGGTTCCAGGTAGAAAGTACCACCAGGTTTTAGTGGTGAGGTAAAAAGATGAGGTGAGGAAAGAAGGCTGGGCCCACTGTGGGGGTCCATGGAGCCCCCAGAGAATGGAGGGAGAAGGGAAGAACAGGTTCCTGCAAGTGTTCTGCCTAAATGCTGCGGATGTGTATCTTCCATGTGAATGATAATGAACAATGTCAGGTTGTTAGGACTAAGAAAACTTGGAGATGGACTTCATATCAGCACAGATCCACAAGCCAAATATTATACAGGAAAAAGAGCAGAGTTCTGTGACTAATGAATTACACAGTGTATGGCTAAGCAGTAATTTAATATGATATTTATGAGAATTACCAGCAATAGGAGAGCTCTCAAGACAGAGTGAATGATGAAAAAGTAAACAACATTGTTTGAAAACTAGTATGACAATCGTGGGCCTGTACATGTTAAATCTTTACATAGTCTGAAATATACTGAAAAGAAATATACAATATGTATATAACATTTTATAGCTTTCTACAATTTGAACTTGTAGACATTAGCATACTATCATTATGAAAACACATCCTAGACAAATAATGTGTACTGAATCGTTTGTCTCTCTAAAACTCAAGAAAATAAATGTCTGTATTAGCCATGGTTCTCTAAAGTAACAGAACTTATAGAACGAATCTATATCTGTCTATATAAAGGACTTACAGGCTGCAGTCTAGCTAATCCAAAAATGGCTAGCTGTAAATAGAAAGTCCAAGAATCCAGTAATGGTTCAGTACACAAGGCTGCATGTGTCAGCTGGTCTTCAGTATATACTGGAGTAACAAAGAAGAAAGCTCCAACATCAGTGAAGTAATAGATGTGTGAGGAAGGTGAGGGCAAGCAGGCAAGGAGCAAAAAGCTTCTTCTTCTATGTCTTTATACAGGTTTCCAGCAGAAGATATAGCTCAGGTTAAAGGTCTACGAGTGGATATACCTACATCAAGCCAAGCAAAATGTCTCTCACAGGTTTGCCCTCCATTTCTGGATTAAAGGCCATTCCCGATGCAATCAAATTGGAAACCAAGAATAGCCATCACAGCTACTTTTTCAAACAGGCAAAAGATTTGTATGAGTTGAAGAGAAAAATGTAGTGCCAGGGAAGTGTTACTGATGCCCCTCCCCCCAAAAAAAGAATAAAAAAAAAAAAAAAAAAAAAAAAAAACCAGACAGCAGCCAATCTGGTGCAACTCACAGCAGGGTCTTTATTCTATTCCAGCTAGCTCAGGCCTCTCCCTCCACTGCAGGACAGTTTTGGTGGTGGGGAAGCCCAATATTTTGACTGGCAATGTTTTATAGTAAGTAGCAAGCAGGGAGCAGGGGGGAGGGTGTAAATGTGCAAGCATCTAATTGGAAAGCTACTGTAACCTTTAACATAATTGGCTGGTGCCGGTGCTGGGAGTCACATCATAAAGTTAATTTATGTTCCCCTCTGCATTGGTGGTCATTAGGCAGGGGTGAGCTTGTAACCTGTGGGCGCAGGGTTTGTTGGGGATTAGCCTAGAGATTGGAACTAAGCTCCAGTTTTGTTGGGGGGACAGTCTGTTAGTTTACCTGAGTTCAAACTTAGGTCAGGTTCTCTAAAATGAAGTTTGAACTTAAAAGATTTGGCCTCTCAAAAGCAGAGTGTGTAATTTTAAAGCAAAGCAAAACAGAAAAAAAAAAAAAACCTGCCATGCTGCCACAAGAGCTCAGCAGGTAAAGGCAGTTGACACTAATCCTCAGTTCCCAGCAAGAGAAAACTGACTCCAGCAACCTTGTTCTCTGCCCCATAGGAGCTTGTGCACAATACTTAAATGTCAGCTTTTAAGATCTACAAAGTTTCAGGGCCTTTAATTTGGAGGCAGAGGTAGGTGGATCTCTAAATTGGAGGCCAGCGTGATCTACAGAGCCAGTTCCAGGACAGTCAGAGCTGCACAGAGAAACCCTGTCTTGAAAAAAAAAAAATCTAAGAACAAAAACAAAGTTAAAAAAATCTGCAAAGTCAAAAGCAAGTCAGTTTCACTATTGAACTATATACCAGTCACTTAAAGAATAACCAAGGCCAGTTCTTCCCAAATTCTTCTCAAATAAAGGAGTGAAGGGAAAAAAAATCCCTGACTCATTCAGTGAAGACTAGCATGATTCTTTTTAACAAAACTGAACCAAGGGACCCCCATAGGCCAATGTTCCCTGCACACAATGATACTAAAAAACCCAGAAGATCTTAGCAGAGTCTAACAGCATAGAAAATCCCTGTATGAGCTAGCAAGATGTATCCATGGGGAAAAAAATACATGTGGGACAATCCTGAGGACCTGAGGATGATCCTCTGACTCGGGGGAAATGCAAATCAAAACAACCCTGAGATTCCATCTCACACCAGTCAGAATGGCTAAGATTAAAAATTCAGGTGACAGCAGATGCTGGCAAGGTTGTG
>NC_034611.1:14644838-14649401 GCF_900095145.1 Mus pahari | reverse complement strand
CAAACCCAGATACTAATGCACATGCCAGCAAGATTCTGCTGAAGGGACCCTGATATAGCGGCCTCTTGTGAGGCTATGCCAGCGCCTGGCAAACACAGAAGTGGATGCTCACAGTCAGCTATTGGATGGAACACAGGGCCCCCAATGGAGGATCTAGAGAAAGTACCCAAGGAGCTTAAGGGGGCTGCAACCCTGTAGGTGCAACAACAATTTGAACTAACCAGTACCCCCTGAGCTCGAGTCTCTAGCTGCATATGTAACTGAAGATGACCTAATCGGCCATCATTGGGAAGAGAGGCCTCTTGGTCTTGTAAACTTTATATGACCCAGCACAGGGGAAGGCCTGGGCCAAGTAGTGGGAGTGGGTAGGTAGGGGAGCAGGGGCAGGCGTGGGGTATAGGGAACTTTCAGGATAGCATTTGAAATGTAAATAAAGAGAATAATAATAAATTAATTTAAAAAAAAGATCCTCTGACTCATAAACATTGTTCTCTGTGTTCTACATGCATGTGCACATGCCATGGCACCAATGTTCACACAGGCCTTACTATTGTGAAAAGGAAAACCATTTTACAAGGCAGCCAAGTATGAATTTACCCAGGAGGACATGGCTGATTCCACCCCTAAAATCAAGGTGATTTTTGAAGATGAGAGAATAAAGAATCCTGGGCATGAAGACTCATGCCTGTCATTCTATACTAAGAAAGCTGAAGGAGAAGGAATACAGTGAGGTCAAGGCATGCCAGAGCAACAGGTTAAGTACCAGACCAATCTAGATGACATAGAAAGAGCCTCTTGTCATGAGAGAAGGGGTAGGGGATCTAGTGTCTTTCTGAGATTGTGTATCAATTATAGCATTTCTCCTTGTCCTTTTCTCCCTTAAGAGTGGTTCTCAACCTTCCTAATGCTGTGACCCTTAAATACAATTCTTCATGTTGTGGTGACCCCTAACCATAAAACTATTTTTGTTGCTACTTCACAACTACAATTTTGCTACTGTTGTGATATGTAATGTAAATATCTGTGATTTCTAAAGGGTTTAGGTGACCCCTATGAAAGGGTCATTTGTCCCCCAAAGGGGTCACAACCCATAAGTTGAGAAACTTTGCATGTCTTTTTATTTAAAAAAAAAAAATACCCCCTTCCCAGAAATTTAGAGCACACTAAAAATTCCCTGATGTAGTAAATAATACTTATGCAAATCCACAGTTAAGACTGATTCTGGTAGTAAAAAGGAAGTTATCTTCCTCTAAGAAAAAGGAAGAAGGAATGGTGTTAGCCACTTTCCTGTGGCCGTGACAAAAACCCAGAAGTGCAGTTTAAGTGAGGAACAATGGAGTGATGGATTTGAACTCAAGGTTTCAGACAGTGTAAGCCACTTTCCCCTTGGCTCTGTGTGTGTGTGTTGGGGGCGGTAGTGAGTTTGAACTCACCGTTTCAGAAGTTTTAATGCAGTTCTGGGTTCTGTTACCTCTGGGACTGTGCTGAGGGTGGGCTTCCTAGAGGAAGCACACTGAGACTAAAATGTCTTGTCTCACAGTGGTCAGGAAGCAGCCAGAGTGGCTGGGCAGGACAAAACACAACCTTCATCATCAAACTCTCAGTGCCCTGTGTTCTCCAGCCAGGTACCACTTCTGGGAAGCTCCCAGAACTTTCAAAATATCTTCTCAAGTTGGAGACACTGCCAACAACACTAAGCCTGAAGGCACATTTTACACTGGGTCTTAACAATTGGAGTGATCATTTTTACCACTGCTTTTCAACATTTTCACAAAAATCATAGCCAGGTAACTAGATAAGAAGAGTAAATAAAAGATGCCAAGACTGGGAAGGGACAGATAAGACCATGTCTGTTTGCTGATGCCACATCTTTATGCAGAACACAGAAACCCAAGAACGAAGACATGTATTGAAGTTAACAAGTTCACCAAGGCCACAAAATTCAAGGCATCATATAAACACCATTTCATCTCTATATTTTGACACTGACCATCTAAGTAAGGAATTTAGAAAAAAAAAAAACCATTCCATTTATGATAGAATTGAAAAGAATAAAGTACGTAGAACTAAAGGCAGTCAAGGAGGTACAAGGTTTATACACTGAAAGTGTATAGCATTGGTAAAAGGAAGTGGATAAATCTCCTGCTCAGGGGTTGGAAGACTTTATAATGTTGATGTAGCAGTAGTGTTACAGAGAGAACTGCACATTCAAGGCGAACTTCAAAAATTCATCTTCCTGTTTTACAGGAAGTAAGAAGCATATTATAAAAAGCTTAGAAATTGAAAGGGACTCAGCATAGCAAGAACAACCTTGAAAAACAGGTAAGTTGGAAAATATATTTTAAAACTGAAGAGCTATAGCAGACAAGTGATGATAGCACAAAGGGGAGAGAGATGGAGATACACAGAGTAAAACTGGGGTCCAGAAACAACCCTGTACATATGCACTCAGCTCATTTTCACAGTGGTCTAAATCTCCCAATGCTGAAATAATGGTCCCTCTGACAAATGAGAACAGAACAACTGGATTAGCACCCGGATGAGCTGGGGCCACTCTGCCCATCACAAAGAAGGAATTTAGACCAAATGGCTCAAGGACCTAAATGATAAAGATAAAATTACAAAGTTTTTAAAATATAGCAATTAAATCTGAATGACCTCGGGTTGGGCAGCAATATCTAAGACATGCCTTCAAATGTACAGTTGGCCAAAGAAAATGGACTAATCAGACAATGTTCAGGGTTAGAAGGATACATTTAGTAAAAGACCAGTTGACCAGGAGATCTCTGGCTGGGCTGTGTGCATAGGTTCAGACAAAGGGGGGAGAATTCCCGCAGGGAGGGGGAATCACCTCTGCTGCCTCTGCAGCTGCAGCTGCCTCCACCTCCACCTTTGCTGCCTCAGTTGCTCCAAGATGCTGAGCTGAGTCCAGCCAGGCTGAGCAGAGGTCAACTAGCCAGAAAGGAGTGCAGGGGAGTTCTGGTGTCTTTGGGAGAGCAGATCTCTTCGCAAGCAGTGGTTTTACAGCACTTATGAAAGAAGCTCTCAAATGATGGAGTAGTTCTCACACACCTTTATTCCTTCTAGATAGGATTATTTTATAGTTTGGGTATGGGTCAGGGTCTGAAGGCAGGTACTTCCCGTTGACTTGGTCTGAAAGCTTGGGAATACCTTATCTGTATGTGGGAGGGCTTGGGGTTCTGCTCCTACATGACTGATGGCCACAAACCTCTCTACTGGGGACTGTGGGGGGCTGTAGCTACATGACAGGTGCCAGGGGCCCAGGAACCTGGCAAAACACCTACCATCCCTACAGGGTTACTGGGATTTCAAGCCTGTACTCAATCAGGAACCAGGCTGCCTCTCACACCTGTAATTCTTGCCCCTAGGAGGCCGGAGGTGGAGGCAGGAGGACTTCTATGTTTTGATTCCAGACTAGGCTATATAATGAGTTTCAGACCAGTTGGTCTACAGAACAAGATATTGTTTCAAAACAAAAGAAGACAAAATGATCCAAAACTTATACCTGAATGCTCACAGTAGCATCATTTAGTAATTATTCATTATCACTTAAACGGCTTTATATGTCCAACAACTAACAAATATATCTACACAAAAAATGTGATATTTTCACTGCCATCATCCAACACAGGCAGCGTGGTGGGAAATGAAAAGGCTAGTGAGCTATGTCTAAGTCTAATGAAATACAAACCGTGCGACACACAGTCTCACTTCAGAGCATCTGTCTTAGGGGCTTGCACTCTACAACTAGAGATCCCTGAGGAGGTGACAGGGATTCAGATCTACCAAATCAACCTGTATCCCCACACAGATTGGCTACAGGACCCTGAGTGATCCGGAGATAGTGGATGCTCAAACCTCTGGGATAATGTTTTCAAGGAATCTTCTCATAGAACCGTATTCTTTTATCACTCATCACTTAAGTAACCTACCAAAATGCAAATGTTCTTGCACAATATTATTTAAAGAATAATGGCAAGGAAAAGTCTAAATATGTCCAATACCTGCACTGTCATTTATACTAGGCTGTTGAGAGGGTACAGTTAGGTAATAGTAGTTTTTCCTTCGAGCACAAGAACTTGAAATTCAAATCCCCAGAATTATTCATTACGCAAGCCAAAAGCCTGGCTTGGTTGCATGTGATATGCTTGTAATCCCAGCACTGGGGAGCAGAGACAGGCAGATCTTGAGAGACAGATGGCCAGACAGCCTAGCAAAACACAAAACAATCAAGCAAAACCAGTGAGCCACC
Organism: Mus pahari; assembly: GCF_900095145.1. NCBI lineage: Eukaryota > Metazoa > Chordata > Mammalia > Rodentia > Muridae > Mus > Mus pahari. Next base: position 14,645,128 of record NC_034611.1, on the reverse strand, counting down.
AGTTTCCTGATGTATTGTACTCAAGGCAATAATGTAGGCAACACCGGAGGCAAACATCCTACTCTGGTTTCCACATGTTCATGCTGCTATGCATGCCCACACACTCCCACCTCCAACACACATAGAACACATGTACATGCACACACACATACACAGAGAAAGACACACACACACACACACAACATACATACATTCATACATACATACATACATACACAGAGAAAGACAGAGAGAGAGAGAGAGAGAGAGAGAGGAGAGAGAGAGAGAAGGAGAGAGAGAGAAGGAGAGAG
>NC_034611.1:14591698-14644807 GCF_900095145.1 Mus pahari | reverse complement strand
GAGAGAGAGAGAGAGAGAGAGAGAGAGAGAGAAGGAGAGAGAGAGAGAGAGAGAGAGAGAGAGAGAGAGAGAGAGAGAGAGAGAGAGAGAGAAACTATTCCCAGCCTGTGGTTGTTTGAGTCACTGAGGCAAGTCTGCTTCTATGCATATATGTTTAGAGATGTCACTGTGTGGAGTACTGAGGACAGGTTCAACAACAAACAATAAAATGTATGTTACCGCTCTCTCTTGAGTGACTACCAATGTTACCAGTGCTACTTCTTCTTGCTGAGTTTGGAATGAGTCTCGTTATCCTTAACATAACTCTCCTCCAGGAAGCCATTGATAAGTGAACAGCATTGGGATAAAAAATGGGTTTGCAGCTACTTGCTCAAATCCTCAGCTTATTGTAATGTTATTAGTAAATGCATACTTTAAAAATACAAAACAGAATAATTGTATGTCTTGGAGGATACTACTGGCATGGCTTCTAGTGGGAGGACATCCTTAAGGAGGCCCAAAGCAGATGTGTGTGTGTGTGTGTGTGTGTGTGTGTGTGTGTGTGTGTGTGTGTCCAGGAGGAACGCACAGGGCTTAGTGGGTTTGGAGAATACAACTCCCAGTGATAGCAGAAGCAGCTTTGTGTACAAATGATGGAACTGTGCCTAGCTGCACTGGGAGGGAGCCAGAAATCTGTTACAGAAGCCAGGATAGGATGTGAGCCACTCGTTCCCACATCCCAGCCAGTGAACTGTGATGGGCAAAGACCTGATCCCACTTTTCCCTTTAAAGAGCTCATGATGGAAAAACTTCACTGTTGGCTTCAGCTCTGGAAAACAACTTTGCCTGGGGCAGACCAGCCATGAGCAAGAAGGTCCAGTTGTTTCCACTTCAGGTAGAGCCTTAGGTGGGCTTTGCCATGTCCATAATGCCTGCTGGGTGAGCAACTACAGCTGGACTTTTTCATCAGCACAATCAAGTCTTTTTCTCCCTTTTGTCCTTCATGGGCATTGACCCCTAACAGTCTTGCACCCAAATGTTTCAGAATCTATATCTGGAAAAATAGCCTACCATCTCCGATCTGCAATGAATTATCTCAATCTCTACAAACAACAAACAAACAAGTGCTTGTGTATATAAGTCACAAGGTTTGCATGTGGCATGCCAGGGATCAAATTCAGGTCTCAGGTTGCCAGGTTTGTAGGCAATACCTTTACCACTTCTGACTCTGAAGCCCAATGTAATCTCTTATTCCACAGGTGAAACAAAGAAACAAAATGACAGGGGACCTCTGTTGCGAGGCCGTATATAATCCCTCCTCCCCTCTGGAAGCTGCTGAGAGTTGGTGGAATAAAGAACAGCATTCTTAGCATTGTTATTAGATGGTTATGTATTTGACTTGGAGACAGATGCTTAGATTTTTTTGTAACTAAAAACAAATTAATCCCTAAGACAAGACACAGGTGTTGCATTTTCCTTTATAGTTTTAACTAGAACAACAGAACATAAAATTACATTTATGAAAATTTGAATTTTCCTGGCTTCACACAGCAGAGGTGAAGGAAAGATGGTTGACAGGTTACCATGGAAGCTACGGCCTTACACTTACCACAGACTGTTTTTAAGATGTCGATGGAATGAAGCTGTTCCCTCAGAGATGTAACAGCTCGCTAGAGTGAGCTATTTCAGTTCACTGGATATTCAGAAGCACCCTGCATAGCTTCCATTATCCCATCCCCAAATGCATGGCCTCAAACTCAATTACAGCCCTGCAGGCAGAGCTTAAACCCAGACTCCCAAACCAAGGGCTCCAGCCTGCACACACCACACACAGCCACAAGGGGTCAACCTCTACATATAATGTAATCAAGGTAAATCATCCAAAAAAGTTAATTTCGTGTTTAACAAAATGTGTCTGTTCACTGCGATGTATTTTTTGAGTAAGGAACGACACATCTACAATTTAAACATGCTTACTCATCTCACATATCCCCCCAAATGGTTAAATTTTGTTCAGATGAAACCATGGATTGTGGTAGTTAGGAAGCACCTACCCACTGTCAGTGAGGAATGCTATGGAACCAATCACACTGGATATCTCAGTGATACTGTTGAACCAGAGTCATTCAGGCCAGATGTCCCCATGCCACATTCCAGATCAGGTATGGGAGTGTTCTGGCTTGGTTTTCTAGTACTGTGACAGAACTCTGGTCAAAGCCAACTTGAAGAGAAAGATTCTTTTACTTACAGGTTACAATATGTTACCTGGCAAAGGCTCTGCAGGAACTCAAGGTAGACGCTTGAAGCAAAAGCCATGGTGGAGCTGGATGTAATGGCAGGAGGAAGAGGCAAGCAGATCCATGAGTGGGAGGCCACCCTGGTCCATGTAGTAAACTCCAGGACAGCCAGAGTTACAGAGGAGGACCCTGTCTCAAAACAAAACAAAACAAACGAACAAACAGCGTGGAGGAATGCTGCTTTCTAGCTTGCTTCTAGGATCGGTTTCTGCTGCCTTTCTTACACAGCCCAGGGCCTCCCTTTATTGGAAAGCTAAGAAAATGTCCTTCAGACAAGGCCACTGGCCAATCTGATAGAGTCAAGTCCTCAGCTAAGGGTCCCCTTCCAAGCCAGGGTCAAGCTGACAAGATCAGCAAGCATGGTGAGCCTTGGAAGGACTAAGGAACTCCCATCACTGAGTATTTTAAAGCAGTAAAGACAGGAGAAGAAATCAGTGGGAAGTAGGCTTTCTTTTGTCTGACACCAAAGCTAGGAGTTTTGTAAGGTTCTCCAATCCCTTTTACAGAAGGGGAAACTCTAGAAGAAAGACTAAAGTGGTTGTCCAAGCGGAAAGGTCCCTGGAGACTAAATGTTAGATACATCAGCCCTTGGATCGTGACTCCGTTTGATGTTGTCTCTACCCAAGTTAGTGTTGTATTAAAGGTCACAAACTGTTATTTCTGTCAGAGCCTCAGCATCAAAGAACTATTTCAAAGCCAGCTTTTTGTGAACATGTATGAAGAGATGTATAGATTTCACTGAATATGTAGCTTTCATGACTTCGATAAGAAAGCCCCAAATCATGAGGGAATGATTTTAGATCAACTTCAATAAGTTTTCACTAGATTGCTGTTTTCACTAGATTGCTGTTGCCCCTCAGACTGAACAGTATTATTCCATCACCTTTGATTTCTGTTAATGCTGATGGAGCAGTTAAGTGTCCTTCTTAATTGACTTTTAAATCTTCTGTCATTTATCTTGGGCTCTTAGACCATCCTTTTGTTAGTGGTGTCTATCATCACTGTCCTGTGGTAGATGGCATTGTATTTTATGTCCAGTTTACATAGAAAGCATTTTGTATTTCACCTTATGCTCACATTCAAGCAGAATAATGCCATAATGTTTTTTTTTAACATTACCAATTCTCGATTCTGTCCTCTTTCCTAGCATCTTTGATAAACATATTGCTTCTCAATGGACAAGCTGTATTTTCTAGGTTGTCTTCTATAACTCTGGTAATGACTACTGTACAGTTTCTAAATATCTAACTTCAAGTGCATTAATTTTCAAAGCTGCGTGTAGTATGTTATTTAATATCTTATTTATTTTTAACTTAAAAACTAATTTCTATGAATTTTTTTAAAGTTCTTATTTGTATTTTATAACACCTTTATCTCTTCATGGGACACCGACTCCTCTGTTTGTATCTTTACTCATTTTAAATGCCCTCACACTATGTTTCAGTTTGGTTTGAAGTTCTCATTTTTACACATGCTACCGTTCTGATCATATAGCCATTTGATGTAGGCTATTCCCTATTTCCTGTACTATAAACTGAGAGATAACGAATAAGTCACTGATAGTTCTCGAAGATCCCACTATGGTTTCTGAGTATATGACAAAATCTTACAACATAAAACACAGAATTAACTTCCTCTCAATTCGAAGACTGGGATTCTGATACTAATGCAATTAATTGGTTTCTGCTAAGGCTCCCAACTTGGCTGGCAGGCAGTCTCCCAAATAGTGTGGGCTTCATCTATCTCCAGATTCAGCCACAACATGTGATAATGGGGTTTAGTGCTTTAGCTGATGAACATGGGGGGTGGGATAATCAGATATAATTAAGCCTTTAATAAGTTAAAGTGGTGATTTCCACATTATAACTTAACGTGTTATAGACTAGGATAAATTTTTTAGAGTTCTTGGCTTAAGTATTAAGTCCATAGGCATTAAAAACATAATATCCAGATCCCTGCATAAACAAGTATCTTAGAGTTTTAGTGCTGTGAACAGACACCATGACCAAAGCAATTCTTATAAAAACAACATTTAGTTGGGGCTGGATTACAGGTTTAGAGATTTGAGTCCAGTGTCATCAAGGCAGGAGCATGGCAGCATCTAGGCAGGCATGGTGCAGGTGGAGTTGAGAGTTCCTCATCTTCATCTGAAGGCTGCTAGCAGAATACTGGCTTCCAGGAAGCTAGGATGACAGTCTTAAAGCCCACACCTATAGTGTCACACCTACTCTAACAGGACCACACCTTCTAATATCGCCACTCCCTGGGCTGAGCGTATACAAGCCATCACAACAAGAACTCATTCTCAATGCTTCAGAGAGGCCTCCGTTCCTGCTCCCACTCAGGAAAACATTGGAAAAGCAGTGGTTTATTTCTTCAACTCCCTGTCACTGGATTAAATTTGTTATTCTTAACTTAAAGATGAATATGCTAAGGGGTTTTGACTTTGTTTAAATAATTGTCCTGAAAGCCTTAGAGAAAAATGGAAAGGAGAGAAATAAAATGAATTTGAGTGTATAAGGAGGTAGAGAGGATATGGGAGAGGAAAAAGAATATGATCAAAATATATTATATGAAAAATATTTAAAATTAAACAAAAATTGTTGTAAACAAAACAAACCCCATGGACCTTGTTTGGAAGTGAGTTTGAGGATGATCTTCCTCACATTTCTCATGGTCTGGGCCATCATGTAGCCTCAGTGTCAGTGCATGAACTTATGTGTCCTGTTATGTATACTCAGAAGATCCTTTCCCTGAGTATAGCAAAACCCAAGGGCATGGTAAGATATTGATCTCAAGGTTTGGTGACCAAATGATCAGACACACTATTAACCTGGACAGAACAGACAAAATGAAAGGAGATTCTAAAGGAGGGTAAAACACCAAAGACATGCTCTCCTGATGAAAATAAATAAATGATAAAATCAAGTAGCCCACTCTGATGTGAGCCATATTTACAGAGGGCAATGTCTGTGCTAAAACCATCAGTTGTATGACCTCGAGGAATGAACTCACCAAATCCTATGCAAGCATGGGAGTAGGTCCTTGAATTCCAGCTAGCCATCTGAGTGCTGTGGCAGATATGTGGCTTCCAGCCTGGCAGTAGCCTGGGCAGGAAAGCTGAACTGGACTTCTGCTTTACAGAAGCAGGAAGTCAGTGTGAGCTGACTTACACCAGTTAGTTTAGGAGCATTTTGTTCACTGTTGGAAACTACTACAGCAGCTGCCACCACCCCTCATGGGTCTTACCCTCTGCCTTTGGTAGTATCAAAGGCTCACAGAGCCTGCTTTGTGCTGGGCTTAAGTTCTATTTGTGTGGAAGCATCATAGAAATACTGAGGTGTCCAACAGAGAGAGAATGACAGTCTTTTCCACTCCATGTCAAAAATGAAGCATTTGTGTTTGTTACTATGGTTAAACCTATCAGTCATCTCCTGGAGGAAAAGGAACATTTTCTAAAAATCAGAGTTAGTGTTCCACTTCCTATACATGTTACTGAGCCTTCACAAACCCACCTAAGACAGTCTTTATTCCCATTATTCAGGGAGGCCATTAAAAGTTAAAACAGGGGGCTGGTGAGATGGCTCAGCGGGTAAGCACATTGACTGCTCTTCCAAAGGTCCTGAGTTCAAATCCCAGCAACCACATGGTGGCCACAACCACCCGAAATGAGATCCGATGCCCTCTTCTGGTGGGTCTGAAGTCAGATACAGTGTACTTATGTATAATAATAAATAAATCTTTTTTAAAAAACGTTAAAACAGTTTGTTCTCACATAAAGTCAGTGGGGAATAGAACCAGGTATTCAAATGCTGAGAAGTGCTAGATAGAATATTCTGTTATTTTATTAATGGCATACATTATCACTTGTTTTATTACAATTTACTACAATTTATTACAACTTACTACAATTTAGCTGACACACAAAAGTTCTGAGAGGTTTTAGGCTGGGGTTGAAATAGTTAAATTTAAGAAAGAAAGAAAGAAAGAAAGAAAGAAAGAAAGAAAGAAAGAAAGAAAGAAAGAAAGAAAGAAAGAAAGAAAGAATTGTTTCATAGTTCCTCAGAAACCAACTGACATTTGCCTGTTGTCCGTGGGTACTTCAAGCTAATGCCAGGACAACATCCAATTGGGAAAGGTTTGTGACAGAATGATGGGTCAGCTCTGTGAATTTCCTGTTGGCATATTAATTACAAACATCTCTCTTTCTTGGCAGACATTCCAGAAGCTGGAAGAGGTGAGTTTATTTTTGAAGAGCACATTCAAGATATACCAAGACATGCTGGTTTCCTGTGGTGTGGGTTGTTCATCTTCTTATTCCCCCAATGTAATATCAAATATGGATTTTGCACAGGAATACCTCCAGTGTCATACAAAGGCACAAATCCAATCTTCAAAATGCCTTGAAGCCTCACATTATAGTATTATACTCAATATCCTTAACTGGCAGGCAAAACCTCACACAACAGCAGTGTGCGTGGAAATCTACTGAGCTTATATTAAGCTCATCAAAGAACAAGAAGGGAAACTACACCTTGAAGAACGAGCTGATGCACAGTTGTGCCTAGGTTCTTTCACCGTTCTGTCATTTACAGTTAGCCCTGTGTATTTGTGGGGAGTGCGAACCCTATCTTTTGGGATTTAGTCTACTATCATCATGATTTAGATGCTGAGCCAAATAAGCAGTCTAACAACTAATCTACAAATAACATCTCCGTTGCCCCTGTGAAATGCAAGCATAATTATTTTCAAGAGACTCAACTCTGTCCATTCTAGGTGGCTCCCCTATCCATCCCCAAGCCTAACATAGGATCTACTTAAGCATAAGTAAAACAAAAAGTTGTGGATAGAACGGAAGAGTCAGAGTGACTTGGGGCCTTGGGGCTTCTTTTATTTGATTTTCTTTGGTTTGAGTCTTTTCCTTGCTAATGAAACACTTGGTTGAAAGATTTAGTGACTTCATTCACATCCTTTCCTTCTTCAGTTCTACAAATAATGTTGAGTCACAGTCTCCTAGAGTTTTTCTCCAGCGCTTGCCCAGATCCCAGTGCACCAAACTGGTGGGCTTGGTCTGGTGCTGCTATGTATTTAAGTGATAAATACTGGCCCCAATGCTCCTGTTGACTCAAGACAAGTGAATTCTCAAGTATGCCAACTTTTGTTGTGCAAACCATGCTCCCCAAGTGAATTGGTCAATAGAAAGCTAAATCCTGTGACTGGGAGAAAAAAAAAATGGCAATTGAGGATAGAGTGAGGGGTCTCAGGAGAAAACAAAAGAGGGAAAAGAGGAGACCTCTATGAAAGGAGATGGACCGTGAGCGTGCGGACAAGAGAAACAGCAAGTAACTGTGCCCTTCCCCAGCCCTGAGTAGGCTGGTTCAGACCTGGTTTGCCACAGTTGCCAACTTACCTTGGGTGGAGCTTTCTGACCTAGATAAAATCTTTTGTCTGCCACATCTGCATCTTCCTGCAAGAAGCTACCTGCTGAGCAGCCGAGTTTGTTTTCCTGAGATCCTGACAAAGCAACAGACCAGATTCTGGAGCAGTGGAGGATAGGTTCTCCCTTCCCTAAAAATCAGACCCTAGAATTAAAGTTGAGCTTTGACCAGAGAACTTTGTCTTGGCTCATTATTTCTCTTGCCATCCTTCCTATCCGTCCTCAGCTTCTTTTCAGGAACCCAGTAACCCCTGGCCACTGGCACCTACAGGTGGTGCCCAGACGAGTGGCCTGAAAACCGAAAGACCGACAGAGGGACACTGTCTTGGTAGGGCTCCACAGAAAAGAGGAGATGGTATCCTGTACAGTAAGCAGCATACAGCATTAATGTTAATGCTATAATTTTCATCTTTTGAAGGCTGATGATCACAAGGGTGCAGAAAGTGAAAATCCTCCATGGGGACCCCTCCCCACTCCAGTCTCGAGAAGGTGGCACCCAAAAACCATGAATAAACCATCTTGATGTAAAAATCACAAGGTAGTTTAATGGTGGAGTTCCAGGTCAATGTGTACCTCACACAGGAGGTAGAGGCATCGACCACGTGGCTCGAAAGGTAGGGGTTTTTATAGGGAGAGGGGTGGGGGCTAAGAGGAATTTGGCTCGGTCACACACGATTGGCCCATTTAAACACCAACACATTTGCAGAATGGTACGTGCAAGTCTGCAGAACACCTGGTTAACATATGACTCCAAACTATCAGCCCCAGGAACGTTTTAACAACTGCCTGCCTGGGCGTGCCCAGGCCTGTTCTACTGTGTCCTCTGCCTCAGGCTTCTGAGCTTACAAACAACTCTCTGGACATAAGTTACATGAATCACAGGCCTTAAATTTCATTTCCCTTCAAAAGGATACAGGCTAGACTGAGTCAGTGTTGGCCCAACACTGATATCAGCTAGGGGTTGACAGTGGAAAAATGGGACTGGAAAATTCTAACAGGCATTTGTCTGTAGTCAAGAACTGCATCAGAAGAGAGGAGTAGGGCTTAAAATAAAATAAATAAAATAAAAAGAGTAAAAAACAAAAATTAAAAATAAAAAAGGAGATGCTTGATATGAGAGAGAGAAAGAGAGAGAGAGAGAGAGAGAGAGAGAGAGAGAGAGAGAGAGAGAGAGAGAGAGAAGGAAAATGGATTTCAGAGCTTCCCCAGAGGAAAATCAGTAGACATGCTGATTTCTCTCAAGCCCCTATAGGAGACATCTTCAGTTCTGGATAATTCAAGTTCTCTACCCTCTCTGTATTGTCTGTGTTTGGTGCACATATCTGTCCACATGTCAATTTGTATATGTTTTTGTTTAGTTGTCTGAATGACTGTTGTTCTATGTTTTATGTTGAAAAGAAAAAATGGTTAATTTTTTTTTTTTTTTTTTGGTTTTTTCGAGACAGGGTTTCTCTGTGTAGCCCTGGCTGTCCTGGAACTCACTCTGTAGACCAGGCTGGCCTCGAACTCAGAAATCTGCCTGCTTCTGCCTCCAGAGTGCTGGGATTAAAGGCGTGCGCCACCACGCCCAGCTGGTTAAAACTTTTATCTGCTGGCTATTCATCTCTTGACTCAGTCTCAGTTTGAGCAGCAGGGGCTGATTTAAGTTGCCCTGCACCCTTAGCCAGGAGTCAAGCACAGCAGGGGAGGCCCCCGCTGAAAAGCTGCTTTTTAGAGGGGTCAGCAGCTTCTTAGTGCTAAGGCTAATAAGCTGAGAGTTGTCTTTTCCTAGAAAAATCTCTGCAGTTGTGATTATTGGGTCCAGCTAATGACAAAGTACTCTTTCTCTTGAAATTATACCTAGAAAAGTAAAAATTCGTTGTTTGGTCTAAATTTATAAGATTCGTGTAGCCGCTTCATTTGGTTTCTGGCTGGTCTTAAGGGTATAAATATGCTCTGTATGTCTTGGCTTATAAATTATTGGATATGATTTAAAAAGTGTAACATTGGTAACAAGAAAGTTAGCTTAAAAATGGAAACTCAGGGTTGGAATCGTTTTTAAACAACAACACGTAGCATGAAGCAGCCCAGGAAACCAGGCCTCTAAAGATACTTCTAAATTAGGATAATATTTATGTAATTCTTATCCTAGAAACTAGACATATAAGGGATAAGGTTTAAAACAATGTCTCTTTAATGAAGCATTAAAAAGTTGCATTGTCATGCGTTCATATATAAGAATTACCAGTCAAACTTAGCAACAAGAAAATGCTGAATTTGATAATGATTTTAAATAGAATGGATTGTTTATAATTGGATTTTCCTTTCCAAAATTATGGTTAGACTCTAAAATTGCAAAAGAAACTAAAATTCTGTTTAAGTTGTCAGTGTTCCATTGGCTGCAGTTTACAGTTTGATTGCAAACTTAGGATTTTTAACTCAACCATATTTTACAATTAGGATAATAACAAGAGTAATAAAAGTTAAAAATGGCTGTGGGCCTGCTGCCCCTTATACAAGCTTTATTGGGTTCAGTGGTAGAAACAAAATTCGACACCCCCCCCCCCCCAAGACTGGAAAAGAGATCTCAGTGAGAATTTATTTGGTATCAAACAGGACTTTTTCAGGATTTTGTAGATACCCTGCTAAGTACGGTGAGTAGAATTTTTTGGAGATTCTCAAGCAGGGGCTCCTTTTTTTTTTACACAATTGTCCTATGAAAATGCTAATGTAGGTCTCCGCACCCATCCAGCCGTCCAAAGCAAAGGAAGACTTACCTGGATCTATCTGTTTTTGTGCAGAAACTGGACCCTCATACAATCAAAGTTTGGCTATGGTTGCTGCCTTGTAGGGGACTACAGTCCATATAGCCAATGCTTTCACAGCACTAAGGTTATAAGGAGTGTTTTAAGTATAAATCATCTTAGGAAAGACTGTCCAATAGAGGCATAGACAGACAGTAGAATTGCTCCCCTGGAGTCTTTTTTCACTGCTGGAGGGGCAGTCATTGGGCCAGCCCTCAGGAAAAAGGCTCAGATTAAGAAGTATTTACATTTGAGTTAATGCAAAGCTCAGAGCAGCCTCAGAGAGGCTTGTGTGACATTTCTTTTGTTTTGCAAACCCTGCCTAGGAATGTTTTTTAGGTCCCACCTCTCCTTGCCTCTAGGTGAGTGCGACCGCCCCACAGCCACACTCGAACTGGGTACTCCTGAAAGGCAGGCTGGGGCTGAAAGAGATTAGACAGAGAACAAGGAAGGAAGGCTAAGACAACACAGCTGATAAAAGCCCCCAAGTTTACTAAGATTCTGAGCTTATATAGAGGGAGGGGGTCCATCCCCCACCACTCTGTTCTTGATGCCCTTTGCCAGCTGAAGGTAATTTGCAGGATGCTGTCTCCAGAAGGTTTCAAGGGTCTCAGCAGGTAGCTGATAGTGTTTCTGAGGAAAGCAGTGGCTGGTGTAGACAATAGAACCTGCTTTGTAAGTCGGAAGGTTCCACCCCAGGTGGTCCAGTGCTTAGTGACAACAAGGTCTGAATCAAGGCTGTGGGAGGCAACATCTAGGGAATTATTTTTAAACCAAAACAGCATTATTATGGATCTATCCAGGTGTTGTTCAAAATAAACTTTAAATTTAAGATTTATGAAAGTTCAATGAGGCTGTGGAACTTCTAGAGGCATTACAATCTGGCCTGTGTACTCCATATAGAATTAGTATGGATTTGGAAGGGTTTTTTTTTTTTTTTTCTTTATATCCTGATAATTGTAAAGAGTTTGTTTCTAGTGAGCTTGTAATCACTGGAAAGTTTTGCCTCTAGGAATGGCTAATAGCCTTACATTATGTAAAAGAAAAATGTTTGTCTCTGCTTCAATACAACTGAATCTTTCAGTGTATATTGTTTGCTCTATGGACACTATTTTATTAACTAATCTCTCTGAAGGGGAATTTTACTATCTTTGCTGTTGCGCAACAAGATTTAAAAGCTTGGAGAGTAGTTGCTGCTCCAGAAAAGATTCAGAGGCAATACCTTTTCAATATTTGGGGTCTCAGTTTTATCATAGAAAAATTGTGGTACAGAAAAATTCAAGAAAGAAAAGATGGTTTGTTTACTTCAAACTGTTTCCAAAAGCTTCCAGGGAATGTTTATTAGCTAAGACCTCACCTTAAGCTCACCACAGGGGGACTTAGGCCTTTGTTGGATGTTATCAAGGGAGATGCAAATTAACTGGTGAGAGACAAATAGCCTTGCAAAAACTAGAGGAAGCTTCTGCTGTCAATTGTTAGCTACCTATTTCCATTATTGTTACTCATGTGCCCACAGCAATTCCTTGGCAAAAGAGAGCATTAATGTGGATTCATCTTTCTGCACCTCCGAGTAAAGGTTTAACATATTGTTATGAAGCTGTTGTGTTAATAAAAAATTGTAGGATAGAATCATGAAGGTATTTTTGGAAAGAATGTCTTTAAAACCTGATGAGAAGTCTATTTCTTGTTTCAAAAAGCAATTAAATGGTTATTAAAGAATATTGATACTTGGCCTATTGCATAGCAAACTTTTTAGGTAAAATTGATAATCATTATTCAAAAGACAAGTTGTTAAAATTTGCTTCTATGCATGCTTTTGTATTTCCTGTAAATGTATGCATGCATCCCCCAAAGAATACATCTACTGTATTTAAAAAGATTCCTTCTATGGAAGAGAAGAATATGTGATGGGATTACAAGTTTATTATTTTGAGTTTCCTCCTGCTTCAGCACAGATAATTGAATTGCATGCCATAGCCACTATTTTTAAAATGTTGAATAAAAAGTGTATATATATATATATATATATATATATATATATATATATATACTTTGAAAGGATTGTCCTTGGACATTTAAGAACTCATCCTGGACTGCCTAGACAAGGCCCCTTAAGGCAATGCCACAGCAGATTTGTATCCCAGGCAGATTATTGACCTTGCACAAGAACAATTGGCCATATAATCTCATTCTTTACATCATCAAAATAGTAATGGCTTGAGATAATAATTTGGTATTTTTAGAGAATGCGCATGTCAAATTGTAAAGACTTGTTCTCAGTGTCCTCAATGTCTAACTGTACCACATAATGGTATTAATTCTAGAAGACTTATACTTAATCAACTATTGCAAGTGGATACTCATATTTCTGATTTTTAGAAAAATAATATATGTACATGTGCCTGTTGACACATTTTCATGATTTCTAGTTGCAACAGCTTTAACAGGAAAAGCAACTAAAAGTATAATTAATCATTGTCTATATTAAATTTTTTTATGCTTGATGTTCCAAATTAGATTAGAACAGATAATGAAACTGGCTATTACAGTCAAGCATTTGAGATGTTTTGTCAACAATTTAATGTTTCCCATGTTACAGGGATTTTTTATAATTTTCAAAGACAATTTAGAACTTTAAAATACTATCTTCTTAAAAAGTCAAAAAAGGGGGAATTATATCCCCATGCACATTATTTAACTCATGCTTTTTATTTTTAAAATTTTAAAATTTGGATGCCAATGAACTCTTTGCTGAGTGTCTGTAACAACCTATAACTAGGCATAATCTTACCTAGGTGAGATGAAAGGATCCACTTATTGGCATATGGCAGGATCCTGATCAGGTATTTAATATGGGGAAGAGGACATGTTTGTGTTTTTTCTGCAGAATGCTGTAGGAGTTTGCTAGCTGCCAGAGTGATTGATGTGACATGCTGACACAAAAAGATAATGATGTGAGCTTGCTGAGTGCCCTGACAATGGTGACAGGAAAGTTGTATTGAGTGTATGTACTTGACCCAACTTTGTTTGCCTATGTCCCAGATTAGACGAGCTAAGCTGCCTTGCTTCAAGCTTTTCGACCTTGTGGGACAGAGAACATAGAACAGAAGAAACTGATTTAGAAAAATTAATCAAAAGGAGGAGTTATAATGACTCTTCTCTTTCATTTAATGTGACCAGTTTATTCTGACCTAATCATGGACTGGTCTAGACCTTAATCCTATATTGGAGATTCCAATTATGAAGATAGCTAAAAATCTTTATCAGCCAGCTTTCCGGGCTCTTACCACTATTTACCTGAGAAGTAACAGTTTTTTTCTGTTGATTCTCAAAGCCACCTCCTCTGCATTGGAGACCAGACTTTGGGTCTGATCATTGCTAATTTACAACTGAATTTAGTGCCTTGGACATCCCCCAGACAACCTTAATCCTGTTGCCTGTAACTTTTGGTTTTGTATTTCAAGCATATTGGTTACCTCCATACAGGAATGCCTTCAGCAAAGCTCAGTCATGGAAGTTATTCATCACTATGAAGAGATGCATTGAGTGCATATTGTTGCTTTGGTCTCAATGGGAAAAAGGTGTGTGATGAGGGCTGGCAGCCAAAGATGAGCCACTGGTGATTCTATGACTCTTACCAACCTAAGACAGAGGCATGTACCAAAAGGTCGTGTTTGTTTATAATAAACACTAAAATCCTGTGTTTGTGCAAATAAACACAAACAAGCTGCATGTGTTCTCCAGGAGGGGTCAGAAGGCATATAGACATTTAGACCCAAGCCAGGTGTGGCCACCAGCCACCATAATTCCCAGGCAGGACCATGGAGCATAACCAAATCTTATGCCCCAGTCCAGCTAATTTTTTAATAAATAAAATGGAAGGATCTGTGCCCTCCCCCCCAGCCTTGAACAGGCTGGATCAGACCTGGTTTGCCACAGTTGCCAACTTCTAGGGTGGAGTCTGCAGACCTAGGCAAAGTCTTTTGTCTGCCACATCTGTATCTTCCTGCAAGAAGCTACCTGCTGAGTAGCTGAATTGGTTTTCCTGACAAGGTCCTGGCAAAGCAATGGGATCCTGACATAATGGGGGATGGGTCCCCCCTTTTAAAAATCAGACCCTAGAATTAAAGTTGAGCCTTGATCAGAGAACTGTGTCATGGCTCGTTATTTCTCTCACTGTCCTTCCCATCCAACCCCAGGTTTCCTTTGAGGAACCCAGTAACCCGTGACTGCTGGCAGCTTACAAGTAACAAGAGACACATGGCTCGAATGTAAGTTAGAATAGTTCAAGCCTGCCCAATCGAGGCTTAGGTTTGTAAATAAAATACCAGGACTGTGTGGTTTTTATACATACTAGAAAGAATATATAATTCATTCTACAAACTGGCACCCAACTTACAACAATTACAATTAAAGCTTTCAGCCTGACTTTTTCTTGCCTTTTACATGAGCCTATTAAGACTATAAGCTTGGATTCTAATTGCCCACATTAGGCACTATTTATGAAATGATTCTTAATATTCTGTACGTATTTATTAGTGCTGGAATTAATTCAGTAACATTCCTTAACCAGATGGTTCACCCAAATAACCACACAAAGACCTTTTAATGTATTCCAAACTTGGACCTTAGCTAGGCAGATTCTCAAATAGTTCATCTAAGTTTAGCCAACCACCTAGGCCCATCCAGCCATGTGGCTAGCTATATCTTCTAGGCCCATAGTCATGCCTGTCTCCCCTCATGTCTCCTGGAGAAAGGACCTCCCTTCCTTTTTCCCAGAATTCCTTTCTCCCTCCCAGGAATGTCTGCCTTCCACTTTCTTCTCAGCTAATTGGCCATCAGATTTTTATTAAAGCCAATCAGAGGATGCCTTAAGTAGATGAGGAAGGACAGAGACACAACTTTGTACAATATACCCAACACCAAACAGTTCCAAGCAAAGAAGCATCTGAGTGTGTAGCTTTAGGAATACAAACTTCGCTTACTCTCTAAAGTCTGCAGGCATGTGTGGCCATGTACCTGACATAGACAACTTGCAGGGTGGAGATTAGTTTAGGCTCATTGTTTTGTAAGGTTTGGTACCTGGTGCTTGGTTCCATTTCATAGTCCTAGGAAGGAGAAGGGCAAGCAGAGACTGTTGTGATGGCAGTAACCCAAGATGTTCAAGTAAAAGGCCTTACCAGACCAAACTAACATAAGAGTTAATAAAAAATAAATGCTGTGGACAGACCACAGTGGGAAAATTCTCAAAGAGAGATTTTTGTCCTTGCAAAGGGACAAGGCCCTTCTGTGCAGTTGACAAACTTACCTGGGTGAGCCCATTGAGCCATGTAAATGGGGTTATAGTTATGTAGAGCAGAGTATAAGAAGGGCACTCCCTGTCTTAAAGTAGTATGTCCTCTTACATCATTTGTACTTCTGCAGAATAACCACTTGGGTTAAGGCAGTGGGACTTTCCAAGTCTCCTGACATTTTCTGTATAGGGAACCACACCTCATGGGCTGGGCTCCAAGCCTCTGTTTGTCAAAGGGGTGGGGTGGGGACTTTACTTATTTGGAGCTTCTATTCCTGGTTGGTTAATGTCACATTGCTGAACATGTTTAATATACAGTTGTTCTTTCACATCTATGCAGGATAGTTTTCTAGGAAGCTCTTCAGACAGCTCTATAATACAACATAGCCTCTCACCTCCTCCAGCGTACTTTAAATTACATCTATTTTATTAGATTGTTTGTAATACATGTTATAGTATAGATGCTGTTGAATTTGTGGTTAATTTGTATAGTCTATGACATGGAAAAGAGTCTGTACACATTTAATACAGACACTGTGTGTGTGTGTGTGTGTGTGTGTGTGTGTGTGTGTGTGTACAGGGTGTGTGTATTGAGGCAAGCTGTCAATATTAGTTCCAGGAGTCCTCTTGTCTCACTTCCTTAGCACCAGGATTACAGGAACACAAACCTCTATGCCTGGCTTTTTACATGCACACTAATGATTTCAACTCAGGTCCTCATGTTTATGTAACAAGCACTTAATGGCCTGAGCTATCTTCTTATTCCTAGGCACAAGTTCTTAATATTCCTTATCCTCTGTTGGTTGAATCTACGCATACAGACCTCATGTATATGTAGAACAAAGGCAAATGATAGCTGCACTGACTACATGTTTATGGACTCTGTGAGCAGTGCTCCACAATCCCTGCAGTAGAACATCTCTTCAAGAAGGCTTACTGACTCTGTGATTCATGGGATTCCCCCTCTCCCTTCGCTGAACAGAATTCCTGACTCTAAGGAGAATGCAACAAAAGCACTGAGGATCTTACCACAACCTTGGTGTGGTACGGTTATATTTCTACCATATTTCTGTTATGTAAACTATGAAAAGAGCAATCAATTTGAATGTGAGTCAGCTGTGAAAAAAAATGCCTGGAAGCATACTGTGTTCACATTCTCTTTGTTGCCATTATTAAATGGAGAATAACATTAACCACCTACACTCAACTTCCCAGCACAAGAATGTAGCCTGTCACAGCCTTCAGTGTGATTCCTGAAGAATCCTCCAGATCATAGCAAAGACAAACTAACCTGTGCCACTAAGTACTCTGGAAATTTCCTTTTTATAGCACCCAGAAGTCTGAATTTCTTCATATGGCAAGCATGTCTTTCAAAAAAGTATACTAAATATAACAATAATAAAAAAAAAACTTCCATAAGCTCTTTGCCCCAGAAAAGCCTGTTTTGAGAAACAGAAATGGAACAAGTAGGATCAAACTCAGCAAAATTTATTTTCACATATGGAACATGAACAAAGCTGAATGATTCAATAACTGGGATATTGCAAATCAAACTTACTACACACCTAAACGAGTCTTTCCTACAGTAGGTCAATAAAACTCCTTCTTTAGTATTTGGGTAGAAGATGAGATCTTATGCAACTTCCTCCACCAAGAAGGGAAAAGGGAGGGGTGATCATATTTAAACAGGTGTGGGGGGGTAGATGTAAGAAGATGACATCAGATGCCCAGTTCTGTTATTCCCCATTCATTCTCTTTGCACAAAGTCTGTCACAGAACATTAATCAGCAGCCAGCAAGTTGCAGTGATTGTCCTGTCTCCCCTCTTCACAGCATTGGGGCTACAGGCATATATACAGACATGCCTAGGATTTTATGTGGGTTTCGAGAATTTGAACACAAATCTTCATGCTTGCACTGCCAGATCTCTTACTTGCAGTGCCATCTCCACAGTCTCTATTAGTGGATGTCTTAGCCATTATAAAGTTCATTCATTCAAGCAGAATACACCAGTGACTGAAGAAGACATTATGAGTCACATGGCATGAGGCAACTGCATTTTCTTCTTTTCCTTTTAACTGATGGTGAAACTGGACTTCCAGGGGAATCAACTCTCCAGAGGCTTCTTATATACTTAGTCTTGGACAGCTGCACTTAGAAGCTAAGGAGACCTGAGCCACAAATGGACATGTGATGTCCCAGAATATTCCAGCTTGTGCATCCTTATCCAAGTTGAAGTGTTAAATCTGTTTCTTTTCTGCATTTTGCAATGTGTAAACAACTTAAACATCTTGCTAGCTGGAGAGACATTGTCCCTGAAGATGGTCAATTTCTGGAGACAGCAAAGGACTTGGACTTAATAACACAGCTTTCAAGTGCAGACAACGTAATGCCAAGCCTGTATTCTCCCAAACACCAAACTAACAAGGCAATTTTCCTTTGCTATAACCCATCCCAAGATAGGTTAGATGTCTAGGAAAATAGAGACCAACGGACACAACCATTTGGGTCAGGGCTGCCCAGAATGCACAAACTCACTCAAACCAAGCTGCTCTTCTGCTTTCTGTTTTTCCAGAAAGCCCCAGGAAGACCTTTATCTAGGCTCCTCCTCATTACAGTACTTCTGTCCTGACCAGACAGGGAGCTTCCCCTGCATGGAGGAAGTGCTCCTTCTTTTGGAAGATGTAAATAATCAATCCTTCCATTGGAGGCATTGTCCTTCCACTCCTATCCTCTTTGCATTACCTCTATTAACTGCCATCTTTGTCAGCACAGAAGTGAAGCACATTGCAAACCCACAACTCCTCTGGTCTCCTACTGCAGGATTTTGTTGGGATATGCTAGACACATTAAAATTAATCAGCAAAGGACAAATATGGGAACATATTTATTAGGGGGGAACAGAACTTTTGCCCTGTGTTTTTAATCATCAAAAAGCATTAATCTTATTCTAAGGGGCTTTCATAAAACTTGTTTGAATTAGCAGATAAAATGGCCTTTGAAATGAAAATTCAGTGCCTCAATTATAGGAGCCAGCTGCTCTGGATGGGGTCCCCTATCAGAGTGCAGCCTGCCTGGTGAACCCCTCCCACCTGAGAGAAGGAGCCAGCTGGGGCTTTTAACCATTCTTAGGTCCTTTAAGCTTTTGTCTAAGACAGAGCAGGCCCTCTGCTGGAAGCAATAATAGGTTGGTTGTATGGTAGAGAAAACATTGCTTACCCGTCATAAACACTGCATTCTCTGTGTGGCCATGGTTCTGAAACTTCCCAGTGCAATGAGCTTTTTGTGGAAGTTTGTAGAAATATCAAGGTCTATGTTCCACTACAAGACATTTGCATTTAGTTGGGTGAAGTCCAAACACTGAAACTTTTAAAAAAGCAGAATTGAGACCAAGGTTTTCAAGGCCTGGCACAAACACTATAAAATATGACTCTCTATCCCATCCACCTAGATGCCTGCATATTATCAGGAGGCCACTTACCTACGAAAAACAAGGCCTTCAGAAAGAGTTTGGTTTAGAGAACAGAAGAGTGGCACTAGCAGGGATAATTCACAGCAACCCTCCATCTGATAAAAGGCCCTGGTTAAATTGTCATTGTCTTCACCACCACCACCACTACCACCACCACCACCACCACCACCACCAAAACAACAACAACAACAACAACATCATCATCTTCATCATCATCATCATCATCATCATAAACCTGTTGCAAACTCATTTACTGGTGTACCGGCTAGTTTTGTGTCAACTTGACACAGGCTGGAGTTATCACAGAGAAAGGAGCTTCAGTTGGGGAAATGCCCCCATGCGATTCAGCTGCAAGGCATTTTCTCAATTAGTGATCATGAGGGGTGGTCCCCTTGTGGGTGGTGCCATCTCTGGGCTGGTAGTCTTGGGTTCTATAAGAGAGCAGGCTGAGCAAGCCAGGGGAAGCAAGCCAGTAAAAGAACATCCCTCCCTGGCCTCTGTATCAGCTCCTGCTTCCTGACCTGCTTGAGTTCCAGTCCTGACTTCCTTTGGTGATGAACAGCAGTATGGAAGTGTTGTAAGCTGATTAAACCCTTTTCTCCCCAACTTGCTTCTTGGTCATGATGTTTGTGCAGGAATAAGACAACTGGGGTCTACTTTTAGAGCTTCCAAATGGTTAGGCTTCAAACTAAATGAGGGTGAGAATAAAAAAGAAGAATCCTAGTAGAACAATGTTCATTACAGCAGAACGAATCCCTTTCCATATGCCAATGAGAGTTTGTGATTTGTCAGAATGTTTGTAAAAGAAAGAAAACAATACACAAAAATGAGGTCATGTCTGTGGACAAAAGAGACAGGAAGTTGTACCCTAACAGGCCTACAAACTAAGGTCTAAGCAAGCACACTGCAATGACTTCTAAAACAGTAAGACACAGAGGAGTGAAGTGGCTGATTAACAACCTCATAATGTTTCCTAGAGGCTGAGGGAGACAGCTGGTTCCCAGAATGTCTGTCTAGAACCTAGTCTGAGCCAAAGGAATCTCCCAGCTTCCTCACTCCACTGATTGGATTCCCAGGTTGTGCTTCTGGACTTCTTTTCTCTCACTGGTCATATATAGAGAGTTTAAGTTTCCCCTTGATTCTGTGAAAGATGTCATCTACTTCTGTGCCAAGGTGGGGGTAGTGGTGAGTCAGACAGCAGCGATGATCCTGGGGTTTCTCATCCTGATAAGGACTTTACCAGTGATGACATTTTCTCAGAGGAAATGAGAAGAGCTGCCTTGAAGACTACTGGAAATGAAACCATGACCTGGATAAATTGACCGGGAATTGATAATAGCCTTTTCCCTACACCAAAACCTCACAGAAGATGTTAGCATTCTGTCTATGCTCCACCCAAAATTACCCTCTCTCTGCCTTTCTCTGCCTCTACTACTCACTTAAGTCCCCTCCCCATACCCTGAATAAACTCTGTTCTGTACTGTACCCATGTGGTTGGTCCCTCAGGTGGAAGGGACGCCACAGCATGGGCCCGCTGAGGCACACCCCCCCCATACTTTACCATACCCCATAGAACATAATCTTATATTTCTTTCTCTTTTTACAATCACAACAGAAGACATCACTATTTCCTGAATTAAAATTAAGTAGGTAGCAGAGGATTTACCTTCATATACAGAACACCATAGCATTGCACATAGGATGAACAGTAGTAGAAATTGAAAGAGGTAATTAAACATCAGCCTTTCCCAAATCTGCTGGAGGAAACAGACGCTATCAAGCAAGCACCTCAAATGCTGGAGCAGTGCCAAGCCAGCCAGCCAGAACTGTTTCAGTGCCTCTTAGTGGGTTCCCTGCTCCAGTCACTTAGCCTGGAAAAGCCCCATGCTGTAGGAGAGGTGCACCAGAGAAGTTAGATCCCTTTGTCCCAGCTCCTCCTACTCTTGCAGATAAATAATCTATAGTTTGATGCAGAGGTTCAACAGGCAAACATTTCATTTGACATGAAAGTGCTTGAGAAAAAGGCAAACCAACAGTGTCCATTGTGGGAAGCAGCATCGGAGACCTCCAGAGTGAGAAAGGTGGTAACGGCCGCTGGGCATTGTTTTATGGACTCAAATGATCATGGCTGTCTTTAGTCTTCTTAATAATGATGCACTGTCTACCTCTGTGAGACCCAACAGCCTTGAGATCTGAATTATTGTTTTCAGAATGTACTCCTTAGCTACCACCAATGCAAACACACCATCATCAGATAACAGATAACAGCTATCACTGAGACTTCCTGTCCTTGTTGTTGCTTGTCTACCTGCTGTTCTCACTCTCCAAAAATGCCTTGATTAGTAACTCTCTTTATTCTGTTACTATAAAATCTTTATGAAGCCATTACCTCATTTGAACATGATATTTGGGGTAGCCTGAATCCATGCTTCCTAACCAAGATCATTTATATTTGGCTCCAGAATAAACTATGCCCTCTCCCATTTCAGATAAGGATTATGTTTGTGCATTGACTATTTAAAGAAGGATTAACTATTTACCTGATTATAAATAATATTCGCATATAAGTTAATATATATCGACATTACCTCATACTTGTATCTGGATTTAGGATCCAAAAATAAAAACACCTGTAAGTGGTGGACCTTGAAGCTACTCTGTGGAGGCTTAAGTAGAGGTATTGTAAGTTCGAGGTCAGTCTGGGTAACACTGGGAGAGTTTAACTTAGGGAAAAGGGGAAGGAGGGAATGGCATACAAAGGGCCCCTCTGTTGGCTTGAAGCTGTGTGCACGTGGTCTTCTCTGGTGGATACCTCACAGCTTTTCAAGTCCAATCTGGACTAGAGTACAGAGAAAAGACACAATTGAGTGGAATGTGGACAGAATAATTTTGAAAAATGGTGTTTTACAGAAGTTTGGATTATGTAATGCTTTTATAGCTTAACCTCCCTATCCCATCTGTTCCAACACAGGCTTGCCTTGCAGTCTGGAAACAGCATGATTTAGCATTCCCTAAAGTGAGTTCTAGGCTCAAAATCCACTTGCAAATCTGTACTAGTAAAGGCAATTCCCTTCTACAACTAACAAGATCCCAAAATGAAATTTACACAAGCTAGGGCTTGAGAAAGGTTGATGTGGGATGTTGTGTCTGCCGTGAAAAGCACAGGTGTCAATCCTTTTCCTGCTTTTCTCTAATCTGGTTATTCATTCAGTCATTTCAATTTCAGAAGTAAGTTCTGCTGGCTACAACTGCAGGTGGTGTCTGTTGTCCCAAAGTTTCCTGGTTGTTTCTTCATGTCTTCAGGTCTTGTTGGGTCTTGCCCGCCTCCACTGGAAACTCCCTCTAAGCATTGTATTGCGCCCCTTGCAGACACGCAAGGAGTTGCTCCCCAGATCTGGAATACAGTGTCCTGGATACAGCGTTCTCATCACCGCCCACTGTCAATGCCCACTCGTCGCCCGGACCAATCGTCACCACCTACTCATTTGGACCCGCCTTCTGGACACAGCTCCGCTGAGGATTGGACTGCGCACCATTGAGACATTTGGACATTGAGACATGCGACATTGAGAGACACACAGAGAGACAATGGGACATGCGGGAGAGGGTTGGGTTCTCCCGCGTGTAATTAATAAATAATGTTCTTTCTTGCAGCTCATCTCTATTTTAGGAAGTTTAGCTCTTCAGTACGAATCCAGTCCAAGGTGTTTTCTGCCCACACAGAGAAGGCGCCTGTAGCGTGACGCAGAAAAACACAGGGTCTCCCATGTAGTCTGAAGCATGGGGAAATCTGCAGAGTCTTCTGCAATGTTCTTCATGCGTGTCATTGTTAAAATAACACTTTTAGGTTTGTTTACCATCTTGGTACATCTGGTCCTATGCAGAGAGGCTAGATAAATATTTCTGGAACTTTTCAAAGTTTATCACTCTAACTTAGAAATCTCTCAAACTTAGTAGTAAGATATCTTTCTTCTACCATTTAAGTGCCACTTGCCAGTGAGGGAGTCCAGGTCCATGTATGTGCCTGTGAACTCACTGCCCATTTATCTATTTTTCTAGTTTGATAATCTCTCTTATGCTTTCCACCATCAGCTTGTGGGCTATCTGCTCATGTTCTCACTTCATATTCACAACTTAAATCTAAGAGTGCAGTAAGAATCTCTTCTGCCAAGCATGCTGGGACATGCCTTTAATCCCAGTATTTGGGAGGCACAGGTAGATGGATCACTGAGTTCACCACTAGCCTGGTCTACATAGTGAGATCTGGGACAGCCAACGCTACACAGAGAATCCCTGCCTTGAAAAAGAAAACAGCAACAAAGAAGAATCCCACCCCACGAGTTTAAGCAAGAAAGAGGGCATGAGCTCCAAGTCAAAGAGCCCCATGCCACAGGACGCACTCTGGTTATTTGCTTTGTGGGCACTCATTGTGCAATACAAAAGGAACAAAGAATGAGAGAAGACAGTCTCTTGAGGTTTTATCCCTAGTCTCTGGGGATGTGAAGAAAGAGACAGACTGACTCAATCCTAGGGCTTTCAATGCCTGACAACACTTTCTGTGCATCAGGAAGATGGGGTGATAATTTTTGCACTGAATGAGGAAAGCAATAATTTCTCCCACTTCCAACTAAAGAAAAAACTCGAGCATTACTTAACATTTTCCTTAGGTGCTTCCTTTCAGTCTCCCCCAGGGGGCTCCACACTGAACAGCTTTCCACCACCACACAAGCCCAGACCTCACTCAGCCTTCTGGGGTTTTGTTCATTTAATTCCTCACCACCCCCTTTTCCTTATCATATTTTCCTTAGGTTTGAGTTTGGAAGAGAAATGCAAAGGTCCATTTTACTTTGACGTCATCAGAAGAAACCAGTTATTTAGCTTATTGTTCTTTTCTGGTACCTACATTATTTCTGGGACTTATAATATTTTAGATATAAATTTGGAAAGTTTGCCTGGCACATGAATAAACAAAGATTTATGGGTTGGCATAACCTTATAAGTCACTTAGATATAATTCAGTTCAAACTTTTCAAACTTGCAATCATATCTTTATGAATCTCTATTGGCAACTCCCCTTCCACTAGTGGCCAAGGGCTCTGTGAGTCAGTTTTAAAGTCAGCTTAATCTCGCTTGCATAATCTTATATGCGTTTTATAGTAAACATTGTGAAACTCTAGTAAACAAGACTGTGGCAAAGAAAACAGAAAGGACTTGGTCTCAGCATGATGATCCTCAGGGAACGAAGTGGACTTTCTATAGAGGATGGTATGCAATTATGGTTAAAATCTCAGCTTTACTTTTGAAACTCGGGTGGATCATGTGCAGGCTCAGCCAGTTATTACTACGTACCCTACAGGTTGGGTTTGAACCTCTCCAAGATTTAGTGTGTGTATCTGTACAAATGGCTAATAGCATCACCTACATCATGTGTTACTATGAGAATTAATATCTGTAATAGGCACTTGGCAAAGCCCTAATCATAAGTGCCTAATTAAAAGCTTTCATTTTATTATGTTTATGAAATAATATTGAGAGAGATGAATCAAGATGGTAGATAAGTGTTCCTTTTGAGTCTTTCTACAAAACCTTACCTAGATCCTCATTTACGTTAACATTTTTATCTTTGAAAACTACCATTGCCCAAGTTTTCATGTAAATTCTTATTTTCCTCTTTCAGTCTAATTATTCTTTCCATTGTTTTCAGTTTCTGAACTATTCAATAATTAAACGACACCCCTTAAAAATTTATAGCATATCAAAACTAACTAATTTTTAGTCAGATGTTATTTGGAATTAAATACAGCCTAGGGAGAACTGAGGCTTTCTTAAGATTCCAGGAAATAATACATGTGAAAAGGCCTTAAACTTATTAAAGTATGTATAATATTAGGGATACAGAATAGCTTAAAGAATGTATGCTCAATTTTGCTATTTAGTAGACAGCTAAGCACGTTAAGAACTTGAGACAAACTTGCATACTACTGATGGGAGATGACTTTGAAAAACCTATTTTGTTTCATATTTACTTGAGATTTTATTTATTTTAAAATTATGTTTGTTTTTTAATTATATATTTTCTTCATTGAAATTTCAAATGCTATCCCAAAAGTCACCTATACACTTCCCCAGCCCTGCTCCCCAACCTACCCACTCCCACTTCCTGGACCTGGCATTCCCCTGTACNGGGGCATATGATCTTCGCAATACCAAGGGCCTCTCCTCCCATTAATGGCCAACTAGGCCATCCTCTGCTACATATGCAACTAGAGACACAGCTCTGGGGGCTACTGGTTAGTTAATATTGTTGTTCCTCCTATAGGGTTGCAGACCCCTTTAGCTCCTTGGGTACTTTCTCTAGCTCCTTCATTAGGGGCCCTGTGTTCCATCCAATAGATGACTGTGAGCATCCACTTCTGTATTTGACAGACACTGGTATAGCCTCACAAGAGAGTTATGTCAGGGTCCTGTCAGCAAAATCTTGCAGGCAAATACAATAATGTCTGGGTTTGGTGGTTGTATATGGGATAGATGCTTGGGTGGGGCATTTTCTGGATGGTTCATCCTTTTGTCTCAGCTCCAAACTTTGTCTCTGTAACTCCTTCCATGGGTATTTTGTTCCCCATTCTAAGAAGGAGCAAAGGATCTACACTTTGGTCTTCCTTCTTCTTGAATTTCATGTATTTTGCAAACTGTTTCTTGGGTATTCTAAGTTTCTGGACTAATATCCACTTATTAGTGAGTGTATATCATGCGTGTTCTTTTGAGATTGGGTTACCTCACTCAGGATGATATCCTCCAGATACATCCTAAGTGATCCTAAATTATTGCCTAAGAATTTCATAAATTCATTGTTTTTAATAGCTGAGTAGTACTCCATTGTGTAAATGTCCCACATTTTCTGTATCCATTTCTCTGTTGAGGGACATCTGGGTTCTTTCCAGCTTCTGGCTATTATAAATAAGGCTGTTATGAACATAGTGGAACATGTGTCCTTGTTACAATTTGGAACATCTTCTGGGTATATATGCCCAGGAGTAGTATTGCTGAATATTCCTGTAGGACTAGGTCCAATTTTCTGAAGAACCACCAGACTAACTTCCAGAGTGGTTGTACCAGCTTGCAATCCCACCAACAATGAAGAAGTGTTCATCTTTCTCCATGTCCTTGCCAGCATCTGCTGCCACCTGAATTTTTGATCTTAGGCATTCTGACTGCTTTGAGGTGGAATCTCAGGGTTGTTTTGATTTGTATTTCCCTGATGATTAAGGATGTTGAACATTTTTTCAGGCGCCTCTCAGCTATTTGGTATTACTCAGCTGAAAATTCATCATTTAGCTCTGTAACCCATTTTTTAATGAGGTTATTTGATTTTCTGGAGTCCAGCTTCTTGAGCTCTTTGTATATGGTAGATATTAGTCTCCTATCAGATTTAGGATTAGTAAAGATCCTTTCCCAATCTGTTGGTGGCCTTTTTGTCTTATTGACAGTGTCTTTTGCCTTACTGAAGCTTTGCAATTTTATGAGGTCCCATTTGTCAGTTTGATCTTACAGCACCAAACTTTGCTGTTCTGTTCAGGAATTTTTCCCCTGTTCCCATATCTTTGAGGCTTTTCCTCACTTTCTCCTCTATAAGTTTCAGTGTCTCTGGTTTTATGAGGAATTCCTTGATTGTCTTAGACTTGAGCTTTGAAGAAGGAAATAAGAATGGATCAATTCACATTCTTCTACACGATAACCTCCAGTTGAGCCAGCACCATTTGTGGAAAATGCTGTCTTTTTTCCACTGGATGATTTTAGCTCCTTTGTCAAAGATCAAGTGACCAATCGTGTGTAGGTTCATTTCTGGGTCTTCAATTCTATTCCATTGATCTACCTGTCTGTCACTGTACCAATACCATGCAGTTTTTATCACAATTGTTCTGTAGTACAGCTTGAGGTCAGGCATAGTGATTCCACCAGAGGTTCTTTTATTATTGAGAATAGTTTTTGCTATCCTAGGTTTTTTGTTATTCCGAATGAATTTGCAAATTTTCCTTTCTAACTCTGTGAAGAATTGAGTTGGAATTTTGATGGGGATTGCATTGAATCTGTAGATTGCTTTTGTCAGGATGGCCATTTTGACTATGTTATTCCTGCCAATCCATGAGCATGGGAGATCCTTCCATCTTCTGAGATCTTCTTCAATTTCTTTCTTCAGAGACTTGAAGCTCTTATCATACAGATCTTTCACTTTCTTAGAGTCACACCAAGGTATTTTATATTATTTGTGACTATTGTGAAGGGTGTTGTTTTCCTAATTTCTTTGTCAGCCTTTTTATCCTTTGTGTTGAGAAAGGCAATTGATTTGTTTGAGTTAATTTTATATCCAGCTACTGCACTGAAGTTGTTTATCAGGTTTAGGAGTTCTCTGGTGGAATTTTTAGGGTCACTTATATATACTATCATATCATCTGCAAATAATGATATTTTGACTTCTTCCTTTCCAATTTGTATCCCCTTGATCTCCTGTCGGATTGCTCTGGCTAGGACTTCAAGTACTATATTGAATAGGTAGGGAGAAAGTGGGCAGCCTTGTCTAGTCCCTGATTTTAGTGGGATTTCTTCCAGCTTCTCTCCATTTACTTTGNTGTTGGCTACTGGTTTGCTGTATATTGCTTTTATTATGNTTAGGTATGGGCCTTGAATCCTGATCTTTCCAAGACTTTTATCATGAATGGATTTTGTCAAATGCTTTCTCAGCATCTAACGAGATGATCATGTGATTTTTGTCTCTTAGTTTGTTTATATAGTGGATTATGTTGATGTATTTCCATATTTTAAACCATCCCTGCATTCCTGGAATGCAGCCTAATTGATCATGATGGATGATTGTTTTGATGTTTTCTTGGATTCTGGTAGCAAGAATTTTATTGAGTATTTTTGCATCAATATTCATAAGGGAATTTGGTCTTAGTCTCTATCTTTGTTGGGTTCATGTAGTTTAGGTATCAGAGTAATTATGACTTCATAGAATGAATTAGGTAGAGTTCCTTCTATTTCTATTTTGTGGAATAATTTGAGGAGAATTGGAATCAGGTCTTCTTTGAAGGTCTGATAGAACTCTGCTCTAAACCCATCTGTTCCTGGGCTTTTTTTTGGTTGGGAGACTATTAATGACTGTTTTATTTAATTAGGGGATATGGGAGAGTTTCGATCATTAATCTGATCCTGATTTAACTTTGGTACCTAGTATCTGTCTAGAAAATTGTCCATTTCATCCAGGTTTTCCAGTTTTGTTGAGTATAGCCTTTTGTAGTGGGATCTGATGATGTTTTGGATTTCCTCAGTTTCTGTTTTTATGTCCCTTTTCATTTCTGACTTAGTTAATTATGATACTGTCTCTGGGCCCTCTAGTTAGTGTTGTTAAGGGGTTATGTATCCTTGTTTGCTTGATTCTTTGTATAGTTCTTTTTGTTTCCACTTTGTTGATTTCAGTCATGTGTTTATTTCCTGTAGTCTACTCCTCTTTGGGGAATTTGCCTCCTTTTGTTCTATAGCTTTTAAGTGTGCTATCAAGCTGCTAGTGTATGCTCTCTCTAGTTTCTTTTTGCAGGCACTCAGAGCTATGAGTTTTCCTCTTAGGACTGCTTTCATTGTGTCCCATAAGTTTGGGTATGTCGTGGCTTCATTTTCATTAAACTCTAAAAAGTCTTTAATTTCTTTCTTTATTTCTTCCTTGTCTGAGTTATCATTGAGTATAGTGTTGTTCACCTGCCATATGAATGTTGGTCTTCTATTATTTACATTGTTATTTAAGATCAGCCTTAGTCTGTGGTGATCTTATAGGATGCATGGGATTATTTCAACAGTTTTATATCTGGTGCAGCCTGCCTACTCTCCTGCATGGTCTGGTCTCTGAGAGATCCAGGATACAAGATGTCACTCTTACCTGAGTCCTGGGGTCAGAGTCCTCTCTGTAGGCTGGCTTTCCTCAGTGATCCTAAGATCCTGGGTGTGCTAGGGTGCCTGTGATGTGGAGAGTCCTCTGGAGATTGTGGGACCATCTGCAGAGTTCACACCCAAGGTGGCCCAGGACTGGACAGGAACAAACCCCAGCCACTGGTTGGGTGGGTTTCATGTGTCCCTGTTCCTGCTGGTTGTTTTGGAACAGATGTTGTGTTCCACTTACCAGTGATCCCAAGATCCTGTGTGTGCTAGGGCACCTTCAGCACGGAGAGTCCTCTGGGGACTGTGGGACCATCCACAGAGTTCGCACCCAAGGTCTAAAATTATGTTTTGTTCTTTAAATATATTTGGCAGATTTTAAGTCCTTCCTCTGGTATTTAAAGATAGTTTTTAGGGTTTTTTTTTTTTTATTAGATATTTACTTTATTTACATTTCAAATTTTCCCCTCCCAAAACCTACTATCCCCTATCCCCTATCCCTCCCTCTTGCTCTGCTCACAATCCTACCCACACCAGCTTCCTGGCCCTAGCATTCCCCTACACTGGGGCATAGTGCCTTCACAGGCAAAGGGGTCTCTCCTCCCATTGATGACCGACTAGGCCATTCTCTGCTACATATGCAGCTGGAACCATCAGTCCCACCATGGATTTTTACCATCCAAAATGAAATAACAAGTACTAATTTAAACAATAAGAAACTGTGGTCAAATGTACTTTTCTGAAAAATATAGTACTTTCCAGATATTTAAAAAAATAGAAAGCCTAGGCAAGGAGTCCAAAAAGAGCTGATCCAGGCACGCTGATGATCTTTGGAAATTTTTGTCCTTGTTTTTTTTTGTTTTGTTTTGGTTTTGGTTTTTTGTTTTTTTGGTGTTTGTTTGTTTGTTTGTTTGTTTTTGAGAAAGGATCTCCTCCTCTAGTCCAGGCTGGCCTTGAACTCATGATCCTCTGGTACTAGGATCTGAGTACTAGGGTTTCAGTCATAAAGACCATGCCCATATCATAGTTGTCTGTGGTTCCTGCTGGACATGCTAAGAACACAGTACTATAGAGAATTCAACTAAATCAAATGCCCACCAGAACAAAACCTAACATATTTTAAAGTTAACAAAACTAGGCACAGACTATTATAGTCTTAACTTCCAGAACCAAAGCAGATTAAATAATTCACCTCTACACTGCCTTTTTTCTTCTCTCTCTCTCTCTCTCNAGATTAAATAATTCACCTCTACACTGCCTTTTTTCTTCTCTCTCTCTCTCTCTCTCTCTCTCTCTCTCTCTCTCTCTCTCTCTCCCTCTCTTTCTTTCTTTCTTTCTCTCTTTCTTTCTTTCTTTCTTTCTTTCTTTCTTTCTTTCTTTCTTTCTTTCCTTCCTCCTTCCTTTCTCCTGAAATACTAGCACATGGAGTTCGAAGCAGGAGCATTGTGTGTTTAAGGTCATTCTTGGCTTTACAGTGAATTTAAAGCCACCTTCGAATATATCAGGTGATATCTCAAAAAAAGAATAGAAGAAAAAATGGAAAGTAATCAAGGGAATTTATGTTGGAATAAATGTCCTGGTAGTAATACTCTTGAGCTTCTCCCCCACTTAAACAAGATTTACGTATTTAACAGTGAAAGCAGAGGTTTCCAAATAAAAAGTTAGTTTTCAACCCTATGACAGTATTTTGAGAAAGCAGAGCTTCCCTGGCTGACATAGCCTAGAGCTGGAACCCCAGACTCAAAGCCCCCAGGATCTCAGTGCATAGTTGTGCAGAAAATCTCAGGTTCTCAAGATGTACAGTGCAGGCCGGATATGCCACCTCCTGTTACTAGCAGCATCTGCTGTGCAAAATCCAGCCAGGCACTGTCTTTAGCATGTCCCCTGGAATCCTTAAAATGAACAGCTTTTAAAAACATTCTGTATAATATCTGTATAATATCCAGCTTTTAAAAACATTCTGGCATTAGTATATTTTTATTTTATACACATAAATTACAAGCTTTGGATTAAAAATTAGTGACAATATTGTATGAGTTAGAATCAAAGTTCTAGCTTGAAATTTTGTAACATTTCTGGAGACACCTTTACGGAATAAATAATCTCAAGTTAATGAGGTAAATTAGTTAAACACTCATCACAGAACAAAAACTGTTGTTCTCTATGCAAAGGACTAAGTTTGTTTATTTTCAATTGTCCTAAATAAATATAAAACAAATTTGAAGTAGCTTTTCAATCATAGACTTACCCTTCAACTGGAAAAAAAATCATATTCTTTAAAAAATTAATAAATTTTATTGTAAAAATTTTTCAAATAAATGAAAACATCACACACTAAAACTAACCAGACTTTAGAATCAACTTTAGAACAACTGTGTTCTATGTCCACTTGTTGTACTTTACCTGAAATTACCCAACCTCTTATAGGTCCAGCAGACTTCATAAAATACTTCTAGTTTATATATTTTGCAATCTAATATATGCTTTTTATCAGTATGACAGCATTCTTACTACAAAATCTGATGTGACTCAAAAAAAAAAAAAAAGAAATAAAATATTCATCTAACAAAGGGTTTTCTCCTCTATCAAAGTATGCAAAAACATTGATGGAAATCCATGCAGGAAATAATTTGTTAATATTGGTATTCAAGTGATTATTTATTTCTACTTACGCTACTAAATCAAA
The DNA here is from genome assembly GCF_900095145.1 of Mus pahari. Classification (NCBI taxonomy): domain Eukaryota; kingdom Metazoa; phylum Chordata; class Mammalia; order Rodentia; family Muridae; genus Mus; species Mus pahari. The sequence continues at coordinate 14,612,937 of NC_034611.1, read as the reverse complement.
TCTTCGAGAGTAAAGATATATATACCAAGTATAGTTTTAGATTAGATATGTCGAACATCTACTATAGAAAGGATGGTCTCATTTTCTTTTTTCCATTGCTATGATAAAGCACTCTGACAAAAGAAACCTAAGGGAGAAAGGGTTTAACCCTGGCTCACAATTCTCATCTGCAGTGATTATGGGAGGCCACAAAGCAGAAGCTTGAAGCAGCTGGCCACATCACCTCCACAGTCAGGAATCAGTAATGAATGCATGTGACCTAGCACTTAGTTGACTGTCTTTACTCTTATATGTCTAGGATTCCCTGACTAGGGAATTGTGCCACCAACAGTGTGCGGCTCTTTCTACCTCAATTAGACTGATCAAAATAATCTCCCACAGACATGTCCAGAGGCTAACTAAACCTAGAGAATCCTTCACAAGGGTTACCAAAGACCGCCTCTTGGGTGGTTCTAGTTCTTCTCAAGTTGGTAATTAACACTAACCACAAGAACAAAATTTTATAAACTACAACTTCCTGAAAGGAAAACCATGAGAGACACTTTTATTCTTAGATGCAAGTGATGTCAATTGTGTCTCTAAGAGCAAAATCTGACGAGTGTATTGTTATATTCCTTTTCAATAGAGTTTTTAATAAGTTGTGATCACTTTTTAAAGTATCTGTATGAGAACCATACAACCAAGAATTTGTGGCCGCACTAAATCTGTAAAAGAATGAATATTCCTTATAATACTTTTTTCTGATAAAAGATCCAGTATTGAGCATTTTTGTTTTCTCAGCCAGTGAAACAGACATATTTTATTTCATTAAAGCCATGTTATCTATGAAATAATGATTTCCGGGGCTGGAAATGGAGTTGGTACTTAAGAATCTTACCTGGGAAATTGTTTCCCTTTCAGTTCTTGTTCTCATTAATAAAACAATTTAAAAATTTATTAAAGAAACGGAAGGACTACTTTAGTAGAGTTTGAGAGAAAGCAACATGGCTGCTATGGTGGTTTGAACATGCTTGGCCCAGGAAGTGGCACTATTAGGAGACGTGGCCTTCTTGGAGTAGACTCAGCCTTGTTGGAGGAAGTGTGTCACTGCGGTAGGCTTTGAGATCTCCCTCCTGGCTTCTAATGAGACAGTCCTCTCCTGGATTCAGTTGGATCAAGACGTAGACCTCTCAGCTCCTCCAGCACCATGGACACTGCCATGCTTCCCTCTGTGATGATAATAGACTGAACCTTTGATCCTGTAAGACAACCCCAATTAATTGTTATCCATGGAGTTGCCTTGGTCATAGTGTCTCTTCACAGCAATAGAAACCCTACTAACACAGCAGGTAAGCCAAAAGTCTCAGCAGCTGCCATCAGGAGAGAGGCCTGAATGAGAAAGAAAGAACACATGCCTTGTGAGCTAGGGCTTATTTCCACAGTGGAAGTCAGTAAGCTGCTCCATGCTAGAAGATAATGAGGCTTTCAAGAAAAGGCAAGAAAGCACAGAATGTCAGGTAAAGCTTGCAGAGGCTTTTAGACAGTGAGAGAGAGAGAGAGAGAGAGAGAGAGAGAGAGAGAGAGAGAGAGAAAGAAAACAAAGGAGAACAAACATGAGTTATAACTGAGAAAATCAGTCAGGAAAATTAGCAATATTGCGATAAAGGATGTTTTTCAAGGGGCTATATAAATGGCAGTTGGGGATGTGTAAATATATTATCTTGTCATGTTGATAGTGATATTCATCTGATATCCTTTGAAACAATCAGAAGTGGTCCCCTGGAAACCCAGTGGATTAACTACAAAGGGAGTAGTATGTGTATTGAAGCAGAATAAAATGTCATATCTCAACCCAAGGTGAGAGCTGGGTTACATTCTTTTGACTGGAAAGAAATAGCTTTCTCCTAAAGGGATTCAACCAAGTCCTGAGATTGTCACCTTTTCATGTGGTATTCTAAATTGTACAGAGTGACAAATCTGATGTTTACCTTTCTAGTGTTACTAGCAAACAGGAACTAGGGTTCAAAGCCAACCAGGAACGAGATTCAACTTTCATGGCCTCCAGGAACAAGAGCATTGCTCTGTAAACACAAGGACCTGGTTTTGAATCCTCTGTGGCCACATAAAAAGCACCCAGCACCAAGACACAAAGACAGGTGGCTCCTGAGAGTTTGCTGCCCAGTTATTCTAGGCAAAGGGCCAACTTTTAGTTCAGTTGAGAGACCTTTTCTCAAGGAAATAAAATAGAAAGCAATAGAAAAGAAAATGAATGTCATACTCTGGCCTCCATCTAAGCATACATAGATACACTATACACACTTGCACATTCACATGAATTTAACACACACATACATATGTACACACACACATACATACATGCACACACACACACACGTACAGAGAGAGAGAGAGAGAGAGAATGACTCTTCCTGTGACTTGTACACATACACTAAAACAAGGCTTAATAGCTAAATAATTGCCAATGCACTGAAACATTTTAGGCAGATTTGCAGAATAGTATGCAGTAGTTACCATTGTTTGATAACAATGACACCAGCCCCAACACTGACCTGCTAGGTCCTGGAGTCATCCATCTTTTCACACTGCCATCTCTCCTTCGCACATTATTGAGTATGATACCCCTGAAACTGCATTCACTTCACATAAAATGGATAGATTTGTCCTGCAATTTTTTTTATCTTTGGCAGGAAAATTGATGGTGATATTCATTTGTGGTTGAATGGATTTTTCTCCCTCTTGTAAAAACAATAAGAAGCAGAAGCATGTATTTTTGAGTCACTTTCTCAAGGAACCTTTTCTTCTGGAATCACTTAATTGCTCACAGGTTTACAAAACTCTTAGAACTTTAGAAATAAGAATACCATGTGTGTATCAAACCATAAGCAGTTTCCCTGGTATGAAGGAAGGAAATAAATGACAGAAGCCAAGGAGAAGGTTGCATCAAGAGAACCCTGAAGTTAACAGCTATGTGGTAAGAGGTATACTTAGCATGTGGAATGCTAAGTGGTGGCTTCCACAGTGAGGGCTACTTGATCTCAAAATGAGTGCACCCATCCCATCTGTGCAAACCCACATACCTTTCAGAAGACCACAGCCCTTAGAGTAGAAACATTTTAGGAATGACGATAGGCATCACCCAATTTTGCCAAACATCACAGAGTTCTCAGATGTTTGAAGAATCTTAAGTGATATAATTGCACACAGCTATCATCCATGCCAAATTTCTACCTTTTAAAGAATTTAGCTATCCCTGATGCAGAAGATCAATGCAGTTGGGCTTGTTAAGTGTAGTCATTCCCTTACAGAAGGAAAGGTGGGAAGAGTCATGGAACCCTCATTGAGTGTCCAGACATTCCTCCCAGCAAGTTGTCTGCAGTTGTACCCTAATTGCACTTTGTTGCGTAGAGCGGGTATATAGAAGTATACTGGGAACCTATATACTTCTTGAGAGAGGACTCCATCTACAGAGCCATTGGAAAGCTATAAACCACTCTAGGTATAGATCTACAGTGTGGTTGTTTCAGAGTCACCCATGTTCCTGCTACACACCCTTCAGGTATTCTCTGTAAGAATGCTAATAAACTCATTGGTTTTCCAGAGTGAACTTGGGTAGAATGACACTTTAGTTTACCACAATTTGTCCCTAGAACTTTAACCAAATTGGTGTACATTATCCCTACTTACATCCTCCCCACTCCCCCCCCCCCAAAAAAAAAATTCTGGAAACAGATACTCATAAAACATTTCTTTGGCTGAATAACTTCAATGAAGACAAATAGTTAGATTGGTTTGGATGTTTAAAAAAAATGACCATTTTAACACACACACACACACACACACACACACACACACACACACACACACATCCTGATTTATTTTCAGTTTGTCTTCCCAAGGAGAGGCATGCTAATTTCATTGACTGCTACCCAACAGTGGCATTATCCAGTCCCAGTTACATAGGCTAGCCTTTGTAGGATACAACAGAAATTCTTTTTAGACAACATCTGAACTTCAACCAAAGTCAGGAGCAATCAAAATCAATACTGCTACAGGAAACAAGGCTTCTCTAGAAGTCTGAGGTCAAGAGAAAACTGGGAAAGAGTTGTTTTAGAAGTGGGATACTGACTTGACACAGGAAACGTTTCTTACTAGTGGACCAGCCTTACTAGTTACAAGCTATCTTGTTACAAGGTCAAATTAAGTTCATTCCTGTTTTCTGTTGAAGTTGGATTTGACCCAGTCTTAACCCATTTTCTGGAATTTGACGTGTTCCATGCCTTATACCCTGACCTCCTCCCCCAAATAAGATGTTTTGCCAAACTATTTTGAAGTGTTCTACCAAGTTTTTACATAAGCAAAAACCATTGAAAATCTACTGGTCTTGCAGTTTAGGGGGCTACATAAGCCCCATCTTTTCTATGCTCAATGCTATTTTCTCAAACCCAGTTTTAGATAGATAGCCCTGTCTGAGATAAAATAAAGCTTGCATAATTTGACCAAGTTTGGGTAATGGTCTTTACTTTCTTTTAATGTAATTATTGGTGTAACATCACCATAGCCTTTATCAAGACAATGATAATGAGCTTTCCTAGTGACACAACAAGGTACTATTTGTTCAGGCTACAAAATGTATTGGCCACTCCTGAACTTGTGTTTCTGAATTCAGTGAGGCTGAATTTCCAGAAAGCAAAACCAACAACGAACAAACAAACAAACAAACAAGCAAGCAAACCCTAACTTTCTCTGCCATTTCTTCAAGGGTTTTGCTATTACGTGTTTTGGATAAGAACAAAGAGATCCCTGTTGTGCCGTGGGAATCCCCCTGGTCTTGGTGACACATTCTTCCCAGATAAGACTTAGGTTCCCTAAGACACTCTTAGGGAAATGCTCTTTCTGTTTGTGGCCTTTTCTTCTGTGAAGCAGATGTGCAGAGTGTGGGCTAACAGCATTGACCAAGGTTTTCAGAAACATACAAACCCTGTCCAGCTCATGAAGGTCTCTGCTTGGCTAACCTGTTCACGTACCAAGTCCCAGTTTTGATACTTTAGTTGTGTTAAACATCTACTGTTACAGCCAATTCTCTTCCCCACTTTTTTTTTTTTTTTTGACACAGAATCTCAGGTATCTAAGGTTGGCCTTCAACTCTACAGTTGAGGACAACCTAAAACTTCTGACCATCATGCTTCCACTTCCAAAGAGCTGGTATTGCAGTATGCACCACCACCACACTGGGTTTATGTGGTGATGGAACTCAAACCCAGGACTTCAGATCTGTTAGAAAACCATTCTACTGATGGAGCTATATCAGCAATACTGTAGCCACTTCTAATACAATGTTAACTCACATGGAACCAAAACATCCCAAGAAACATAAAATTTAGTTTTGGGTGATAAATTCAGAAAATGTGAACATCACCAGTAATATTCAGAAATGTAAGTGCCTAATATTCGAAGTGTAATCATTTTTTTGAAAAGGTGAGATATATAGTAAATAAAATGGTTTAAATAATTTGATTCTTTTCTTTAATACATGAGTATAAAATCTAATTATACCCAATTTCTTTTATTAAATTGGTGGGATTCGATCTCTCCAATTTTTTTTGTATATATCAGACAAGGACTATTATTGACATTACTTAAATTCATTGAATTTTTAAATGCACATAATCTGTAGAATGAAGTATTTGAATAGAGACAGGAAACTGACGAAGCTATATTAAATAAACCATTTATCTCTACATGGTGGCTTATGTCTGTGTAATTTTGACAGTCATTAGGCTAAAACAGAATGGTTGTCATGCATTCAAGGACAACCATTTGACACTGTAACACCTTGTTTCAAAAACTGTGGCTATTTCATTGATGAAATCATTCCTATTATAACTTTTTTTAGAGATCCCTGAGTTCAAGAAGGGACATAAGGTAAAGAAAACAGGCAGCAAAAACCACTGGGGCTGCAACTATGCAAAACATGCTTTCCCATCATCTTAATTTGCTTCTCATTGCTCCAGTTAGTCTCCTTTACCAACTAGTACTAGAATGAAACAAACAAAAAGGCAAAGAAAGAAAAGGAAGATGGCTGCTCCTGGGTTAGAGAAGAAAGTTTATTAAGGCTATGTGGGAGAGTATAGCCTCCAGAAGAGACATCCGGGAGAGTACAATGTGGACATGACCAGACTAAGCTGTGCCCAAATGGGGAGGCGAAGTGAGAAGTGAAAGAAGGAGACAAGGTACAGCAGCAAGAAGACCCCCAAAAAATGTAGAAAAAAGGGTCTATGCAACCAAAAGGGTTGGGTTATATAGGGAAGAGCAACTCAGGACTCTGGGCTGGAGAAATTTAAGGTAGGGGTAGGGCATGGTACTCAGGAGAGCCCTGTGATGACTAGCAACTAAAAGATACAAAGAGATCCTGGTATCCAAGTCCACTTTGAAATATTATTCAGGTACATGTCTTCATTAGGGTTTTATTCTTAAGTGTAGACACTCCACGGCCATGGCAACTTTTATAAAGGACAACATTTATTTGGGACTGGCTTACAGTTTCAGAAGTTCAGTCCATTATCATGGTGGGAAGCATGGCAGCATCCAGGCAGATATTGTGCTGGAGAAGGAAGTGAGAGTTCTACATCTTGATCCAAAGGCAGCAAGAGGTAATCTATCTATCCTGCATTGGGAAGAGCTTGAGCAGAAACCCTTAAAGATGGCCAACACAGTGATACATGTCCTCCAGCCATACCACACCTATTCCGACAAGGCCACACCTCCTGACAGTGACATTTTCCATGGGCCAGACATATTCAAACCACCACAGCCCCTTATCCATTTGTCCCTGGTTTGAAACCTAACAGTAATCATTGTGGATTTTGTAACTGAGCATTTCTCTGTGCCTATATGTCTTTCAATTGGGATTAAAAGCTGGTAAAGATCGTGAAGGTAGACATAAAGAAACCTATTGCATGTAAGGTCTAAACTGTTAGATTTCTTTGTGACCTGCTATCTGCTTGGTTGAGCTTCTAAGGATGAGTGGAGCCCTCTGCCTGTTCATAAGCTTCAGATTACTTTGTGCCAACTAAGAAAGGCCTTATTCACAAAAGCATCTTTTAAAAGAAAGCAATTTCTTTCTTTACAGTGTGATTGCACCCCTATCAATCTCAAAAGGAATTGACCACAAACAGAGAGCAGAAAAAGGTCCTCTTGATCATGATCTGCTTTCTGTGAAGTTAGTGTTAGCTATTCAGTGCTTTATAAGAGTTTTATTTATTGGAAACAGGATGGAAAGAACTTGTGTGAGTTTTATTTGAGTTGTCTCTGTTTTTCTTACAACCAGAGCACGGCAGAAATTGTGTGCACTCGGTTGTTAATGAATAGCCTATGAATGCCAAAAGCATTACACTGATGGAATGGGAAGGGAAAACCCATCAGAGATTTCTTAGAAAGATATTTAGTACATAAACTCCTGTCAAGGATAAAAACATACTCCAGATCATCGTTGTTAGAACTAAAGCTGTAGCTTCCTATCACTGGGTGTATTTAACCCCCTCAGGTAGACTGGTGAATGGGAATGGTGGCAGCAACTGAAGAACTCATGTCCAGTAATACACTCTCAGACATCCATTCCTTTACCTGAGATAGTTTGTAGGTGTAGAAAAGTTAAAGCTTAAATTGTAAAAATTGAAAACTAGAACAGTCTGTTTTCATCTTCTAAGTAGAAGTGCTTTATATGAATAAAGTTTGATTTTGGAGAACAAAGGTTCAGTAAACCCATTTCACATTTTCCTTCTGCATATTTGCAGCACCACTGACAACCTGACCATACAAACACCTATGAGCAGAGAGTGCATCGTATACACAGACATGTCATCACGTATCAAATTAGATTTTTTTTAACCAATTTCATAGTTTAGAATGTGTCATCCTTAGCAGGGGGTTGGGGGGGCAAGTAGCACATACCTTTTTTTTTTTTTTTTTTGGTTTTTCAAGACAGGATTTCTCTGTGTAGCCCTGGCTGTCCTGAAACTCACTCTGTAGACCAGGATGGCCTCAAACTCAGAAATTCGCCTGTCTCTGCCTCCCAAGTCTACAAAGTGAGTTCCAGGACAGCCAGGGCAGGCAGATTTCTGAGTTCGAGGCCAGCCTGGTCTACAAAGTGAGTTCTAGGACAGCCAGGGCTATACAGAGAAACCCTGTCTCAAAAATACCAAATAGATAGATAGATAGATAGATAGATAGATAGATAGATAGATAGATAGATAGATAAATTCTACCTGCTTATGGGCTCCACCATCTCCACCATGTCCAGCTAGCCACACTGAGGTCCAACCCTTCAATACACTAACCTCTGGGAACATGTTCAAACTATACCTACAGCAAAATATAAGAAGTAAGCTATAACTTACTTCCCTCAGTATCCTCAGAAATCATAACCCTACACAGTGCCTGTGCCCAGTATGCAAAATGTACTCTTCCATGTAGTTTATCAAGTTGTTTGTGGATGGAACAAACCAAGTCACCCAGTCTATCAAGGGGAAGTGGAATGTTTGATCTCTGCTTGACTGTTTTCCCAAGGCAGACCTGCCAGGTGGCAATGCAGACAAAAGTGTCCAATGAAAAGCAATTTACTTTGTTAAGAGAGGGCAAATAGAAGCAGATGTGGTCCAGGGATACCATAGAGGCCGGATGAATACCATGATGTGTGATAAGGGGGAATTCCACAAGTGAGGATCAGAAAGGTACGAAGAAGGAATGTTGTTCAATACTTTTTTTTTCTTTTTTACCAAAGAGATATATGTGTTAGTTTTATAGAAATAGTTGATGTCAGAGAAGTATTCTAAATTTTACTCCAGAGCCCAAATGGCAAGATTTTCAGGAGCCCATAACCATAAGGAGGAAATGACACTAATTCCCTTGGACAAAATATCTAGAAAAATTTTGATCCACAAAGACATCCACCTACCTCAGATCCAGGTTTGCCTATTTAGGTGCACCCAACTCCTATTTTTATGAAGAACTTGGTAGCTCCTTTGGAAACTTGGTTGGGGTTTTTCTTTCTGTAGAGGGGTCTATCATAGGACCCAGTTGAAACATACACAACCAAAAAAAGTTCCTTTTATTCTAACCCTTAGTTAGACCAAATTCATCAGAAGTCCTTCTACTTGATGCATTGTCTTAATGACAATTAAGAATCATTCAGAACTAGGGCTCGGCTTGATGCTCAGGGTCTCAGCCCCAATGTCCTGAGTTGGTAGAGAACAGATATTGTAGAGAAAATGTTGTGCAGGAGGTAGAGGGATATATTCTACAGTAATCAGACACACTATGATTTTTCCTATTTTCTTATGAAATATTCTGTTTTTTTTTTTTAACCAGGAAAGCAGGGAAATACTAGCTGTAGGTCAGATTCTAGCTGATGGCATGCTTAGATTTTGGACTGATGGAAGCTAGTGGTCTGTTAAGACATCCCAAAAGGATTCATGTGGTACCCATAAAGATATTAGGTCAGATACAATGGTGCATGATGAGTGGCTATTACATATAGGCCAACACAATTTGGTTCTGAGCCTCCAACATTCCAATACTCCACACTGGTGTAGCTTCCAGTCAGCTAATAAGCCTCCCAGAATCTTGAACACATATGTGTTTTCACCCCTGGAAAATTTAATTCATATAACTGATGTTTAATATATAGATAAATGTGGAAAAGGAGAGTAGAGGCAGGGAATCCCTAATACACATTCTCCCATATGGTCCCAGTTGCCTCCCCTCTCCCAGGTCCTTGGAATCCTCTGGCCACAGCCTCCGAAGTACCAGGATTATCGGCTTGTGCCAATAGCCTGGATCTAGTCATTTCCTCTTTTTATCATATTTTAAAGAACACGGGGTGGGGAGACAGAGTCTGTCATATGTAATTTTTATGTGTGAAGAATTGTACCACAGTTAACTCCTACTTTATGCTAGGTAAGTCAAGTCTATATGAAAGCCTGTGTATTCGTTCATGCAGGTATCACTGCAAAGCTGAAGGCCACAGTTGTATTTTCTACTATTTTATGTTTTTACCCATCATCCATCTTCCATGCATCCAACCCATCCATCAATCCATCCATCCATCAATCCATCCATCCATCCATCCATCCATCCATCCATCCATCCATCCATCCATCCATCATATATCTAGCAAGGCATTGTATTAGATTGTCTCCATCAAGTTAAATTGTCTTCATAATTCCGTGCATTTTATAAATAACTCCTATTGTATCTGTCACTGGTCTGACATTCTTACTTTCTCGATGCAGCCATCTGAAGTTTTAAAATTCATTCCTAGGGTCTTTGCCATTATTTCCTAAGCATGGAGATAAAATGATAATGTTGGAGGTAGGCAACAACCGTGTCTATGAAGGGGCAGTAAGGTTCTATTAAGAGAGACCAGAGAGGAAGCTTGCATCGTCTGGTTCTCTAGCTGTGGTAGTGAGCTTAGATTCCTGACCAGAGCCATACCAGAGAACAGTAGTGCCTGGTGCCGTGTGTTCTTTGTGACTTCACAGTACAGGAATGGCAGCTCTTAGCTTCCCTTGACAAACATCGTTTTTGCTGCAGCATACTGTGGCTTTGAGACTTGATTTCTGGTACCCTAGTTGTTATCTTTGCCTTTTCTGTTCTGGCATTAGAGTCCCAATCAATGTACTCTCAGCGGACTATGCTCTGTAGTAACAATAGACTTTCTGCCTTCTCCGCTCTGGCATCTGAGTCATAACCAATCACCCACAGAGTGAGCCTGCTATGTAGAAACAATAGACTTTTACTGCTCTATTCAGCTTGCAGAAACGTTACAACCCCCCAACCTAAAAATAAAATGAAACCCTTCTAGCTCTGTCAGTCTCTGCCCTTCCTCTTACAGCAAAGACCCAAAGAACATTTCACGATTATTGGCTCTTCTCTCACCCCTCCCGCCAAGACTCTCCATCCCCCTGCAGATCTTGCTGTCTCCACGAGCTTCAATTATTCTCTTAGTACAAAGAAGAGGTGATCTTGGAAGATAAATACAAAATCTTTCCCCTTGGAGATTTCCAGTTACTTCTATTTGTCACCTATCTAAAAAAAAAAAAAAAAAAAAAAAAAAAAAAAAAAAAAAAACAAACAAGGAAGGCACTCTCTTTCCATGGTAACCCCCAGTTTGAATCCACAGCTGCCCCTCTGTCTTATTTTATATCAAAAAATCTATTTTTGCTATCAAATATTTTGCCATTATTTGTGCAAACTATAGTCTTATGAGTAGGTACCTGTTGTAAAAAAAATGTACTGGGAGTTTTACAAAAATGGAGGTAAATTCCACAGAAAAGCAAGCAGGCTTCTTCAGAATTCTTCAGCCTCCCCTCTCTAAGCAGCATCTAAACATCTACATTACTCCTTTCTCTTCCCCTCTGAAATCTACCATTTATTCAATTCTTAAGAGTCTTTTATTCCACCGGGCGGTGGTGGTGCACACCTTTAATCCCAGCACTTGGGAGGCAGAGGCAGGTAGATTTCTGAGTTCGAGGCCAGCCTGATCTACAGAGTGAGATCCAGGACAGCCAGGTCTACACAGAGAAACCCTGTCTCGAAAAACCAAAAAAAAGAGAGTCTTTTATTCCCTTCACTTCCTGACAGATAATTGTTAGTCAGTTTTCATAGCTCTAAGAGATACACATCTAATCTTTTTAAATCTAATTACATCTCAAAAATCTAATTAAAAATAAAAAGGCTGGACCAGTGAGAACACTCAGCAGCTAATGCCTGACAGCCTACACACCTTCTCCATGGTTGGAGTTTGTCCTCTTACTTCATGCATGCAGTAGCATAAATGCCACACTCACATAAAGTAAATGATAATTCTAAAACAAAAAGAGACAAATGGGATTTGTCTCGCTGTTTTGGAGTTACCAGTTCATGTCAGAATGGCCTGGTTGCATTGGAAACATGGTAATGCTCAATCCTTGTGAGAATACATGGCTCAGAGGGTCCATCTGCCTCATTTCAGGGCATGAAAAGGAGAAGAGAGGAAAGATCCTAATCGGTAGTCACTTTAAAAGATACAAGACCAATGACCTCAGATGGCTAGGCCCATGGTTATACCACCGTCTCCTCTTTCCAAGCAGCAGAATAAACCTATAGTAACACTGACTTTGGGAAACATTCAAGACCCTAGAGTGTAGGAAAAAGCATATTCCTCTTTTCCCACCTTGTGACGTCCTTTAGTCTTTTCTAACCCTTATTCTTAAACTGAAGATTAAACATGTCTTATGAAGTGTGGCAGGGCAAACAGAGCCACAACCAAAATTAGGTAAGGTCTGCTCACCAGAACCAAGTCATACCTCTGAGGCCCTGAGGGCTTTCCCTTCCATTACTCCTTAACCAGTGTGTACCATCTGACGCGAGGGATATTCCTTCTCTACAAGGGCTTTCCCTTCTGCTTACTCCTGATGTTTCTATTTTGAAGGTTTCTACTATTCTGTACATTGCTTAAAACTTTATTCTCACCTTGTCCTGTGAGTTTTGATTCAGAGTCTCTCTGGCCAGTAGAAACACAGTACTCATAACATCTGTAACTTTAAATGAGCTGCTATCCTCATTAAACAATATAGAAGAGTAAAATTTGTCTTACTAATGTGTTATCAACTGAAAAATAGCCAGCCTTCCATCTTGTTTTCAAATTGATAATGTATACTTCTAACACGTCTCCATTTAGACACAAAACTTTCATGGAACTATTTTATTTGTTATAGGATTTTATAAAAATTGTAGTTGACAGCTAAATTTGCATACCAGAAATGTTCAAACTATTAGTGTTCCAAAGGCTGACTGAGAAAAGAAAGCCATTGCCCCTTCTGATTGACACTTGCCATATCAGAAGTGCTGCAGCAGCTTCACCGAATAGATACAGTGTTGAAGCAAAAGTATGGAGGGCTTAGCAATTTGGCTCGGTCTTTTATTTTCTCTTCATTAGTATCGTGCCCATAGAGATGTCTCACGGCTGAAAGTAAGCCCTGCATTTACCAGCATCATCAAAGCCCCTTTCATTTCCTGGCTCCTATGTAAATCTTCCATTTACAGTCACAACCTTCTGCATGTGGATTCATGGTGAAAGCATGAGTATTTAGGTTTGTGTTATAGAAAGTTTCCACTTTAAGTTAAGTCCCCAAGCTTGCCCTAGCTATCTATCAATATGCTTGCTCCCTTGGCACTACAAATTTAATTCACTACTATAGAGAATGAAGTCAGTGAGAAGATGCAAATCATACGTACTTGGGGTCTAGTCATGTGGAAGGCAGGGTGCTGTGTGAGACTGAGTACTTGGAATGTCATTTGTACAACTGAAGCTGTGTGAAACGGTTTTCTGATAATGACTTTATTCTTTTGGAAATTTTACATTTAAAAAAAAATCATCTCAACATGCAAAATGCTTTTTTCCTGCAGAGTACATGTTGATCATAATGTTTCATTTTAGATTGACCTGTTTTCTTTTCTGTTCATGAAAGCATCACTGCGATACACGTATTTGAATAATTTATATCTGGAAAAGAGGTTACAGTGACATCTGTGTCAACAATGGAATTAAAACACTTTGCCACAAAGCTAAATCATTTTCTATCCCACTCATTTGCCCCTTCACCCTTTTAACTATGAACCTCTTGGGCTTGACTAAGACTCTTCTTTAAATAAAACCTTAGGTCATTTCAGTCTAATTGCCTAATTTCAGGTAATTAGGCAATATTTCAGCAGATTCTATCTGCAGACTCAAAGAACCTGAATAGATTGTGAAAAGTCAAGACTCTCAGTACCTGATCACGTCAGTATTTTATCAGCTGGTCTGTTCTTTGCAATAACACTGTGCAAGTAAATAGGGTCTCTTTACTATTACATTCTAGTATTTTTCCACTGACTGTCCCCATCCCATTTATTGTTGCTGGAGTCAGACCGAGGCAGCTCCATTCCTTCTCTTACCACAAGATCCTGATTCTCTGTTTCTTGAATGCCATCCTCAACATCTTTAACAGATATTTGGATATCCTTTTTCTTTAACAGGCTGTGTGGATACTGTCTATCATCTTCTGTAGCTTTTTAGAGCCTAGTAATAGTACACAACACAGAATAGATTGTCCCGTAGCAATCAATGACTGAACTCTCAGGGCCTGCTAGGTATCTTTCCATTCGATGTGCTCTGTGGATAACATGTCAGTATCTTGGCATTCTGATAGGTGCCTTGCATATCACCTTTGTGAGAGGGAATTTTTAGTAAAACAATAAAAACAATTCTGCAAGCTATATCTTGTCATGATATGTTTCAAAACGTTGAGAGATCAAATAATCACAATGGTATCTACAGGAAGATCAGAAAGGGCCATCTTTAATTATAACTTTTATGTTTATTATGAAAAGCACTCCACAGAATCAAAGCAGTACATTGTTTGACTTTTCTGGTCATGATTAGAAATATTTTGAAAGGCCAATATCTGCCTTTGTAGCTTTATAATTTCAAGTAAATCAACTAATCTTTATCAGTCTAGGTTTGCTCAAAGAGGTAAATTATCAAAAATACTGTTAGTTATCTTTTGAGGTCATTGTGGACATCATGAATTATGGGGAAAGCTTAGGATCAGTTGCCAAGTTAAGCTTTAAATATTTTAGCAGTTTTTATTACAATAATGGAAAGTGTGAAAATTGTACTAGCTAGTATATTCAAGGTATTTACACATCAAAAATAGATTTTTATTAATGCAAACAAAGCAGAGAGTTATGGGCTGGAGAAATGGCTCAGGTAGTAGTATTAGAACTCAGTAAGCAAGAATTGGGACCTGAGATCTCACCGTGAGCTCTGAGGAAACAATCAGGACTGCTTGAGCAGACCTGTATCTCTGAAGTTCACCTGCCAACCCACCTAGCCAATCAATGAGCTCCACGTGTAGTAGCCACCCAGTCTCAGCAAAGAGATGGAGAGAGACTGCTGTGGTTTAAATGAGAATGCCACCCATAGGCTTATAGATTTCAATGCTTGACCCCTGCCTGGTGGAACTGTTTTGCAAAGTACTGGATGTGTGGCAGGCTTTGAGGTTTCAAAAGCCCATGCCAACTTGCTGATTAGGATGTAGAAGCGCTCAGCTCCTGCTCCAGTGCCATTTCTGCCTGCCTGCTGGCATGGCGTGCACCATGATGATCATGGACTTAAGCTCTGAACTGTAAACAAGCCCCCAAATTAAATGCTTCATTTTATAAGATGTCTTGGTCTTGGTCACTTCACAGCAATAGAAAATTAACTAAGATGGTGATTAGGGGAAATAACCAATATCTATCGCTAGCCTCCATACACACACACACACACACACACACACACACACACACACATACATGTGCACATCAAGACATGTATAATTCATATAGAAACACACACACAATGGCCACGTTTTAGACATAGGAAAGCAGCAAATAACAGGAAGATGCAATCAATAACGAAAGAAGACAAAACGGGATTCAAGGCAGCTCTGAGAACCTCTGTGTGAATTAAAGAATCAGTTTCTCAAGTTGCCTGCCACAGCTGGAATGACTCACAGCAGGGACTTCTCCACTTTCTGCTTTTCCATAAACCTATCAATGCAAATTTTGCAAGACTGCCTGATGGTCCTCACATAGATTTCTATACAAGACACTTGGCATGATGGGCTTGTAAGTAGATCTGACACAACTTAACTCACATGAAGAACCCTAAGGAAAAAGGGAAGTCCTGATATGCAAACAAGAACTGGGAACGCTGCCAGTGGGAAGGGCACATGTGCTCCACACATCATTTTATTATAAGCAATAAATTCCATGGCACAGGACAGAAATAAGCTTCCTATTTTCCTGTTCCTTCCTGTGAAGCAAGAGAAAGGAGGGAAAGCTGACTGGTGGGTTCCAAATTTGGTTGAACTTACAAAACTATAAGATTTGCACAGTTCAATCAGCAGTGTTAGAGCATGAGGGAAATGGCATGGAAAGGGTGCCAGGTACTCAGTCAGAGGCCAGTGAGCAGAAATTAGAGCTTGGGAGGTAGGAAGATGGACTGGATTTGAAAGTTCGAGTACCTAGTATAGTATTAAAGCGGTGAATGGGAACAGGATGATACATTTCTTATCCTCCTGGCCCTAAGGCTATTACACCCATCAAAGTTGTTAAAGGAAGAATAGAAGACAGTGGATAAGCTCCATTTTCCTGGAGGCCAACTTCCTCTTGTTCTTCACATTAAACTTGGACCATTTAGTGTGTCTTCAGTTTAAACAACAAAATTTGCCTTTGTATTTGGTTTTTAGTAGTTATGTGTAATAAACATCAATTTCTAACCAATTATCTTTGTGCAACTGCTTCTACCTACCTATTCATTTAAGGTCACCATTCAACAATATAAAGATTAAACATATTCTCTCAAAAATGTATTGCATCATGAAGTGAAAAGCACCCTTAAATATGGAAGTAGGTTGTGATTTATCTGTGAAGTCCCATCCATACTAGGATAGGAAAATGAGGAAAATGAGGGAAATATGGCATAGAAAGGGGTGCCAAGTACCCTGGAAAAGTAAAGGATAACGTGTCAAATGAGTGCTTCCTCATCTAGACTCAGTAGATAGTCACATGTCACTCAACTACAGAGATGCATATTGAGTGACTTTGTTTGGTGAGTTTCATATTTGAAGATCATAGAGTACTTTACACAAGCAAAGAAGACAACCATAATGTGAGACAATATTCGCCTATGTGACCACACCCACATACGCTCAGCCATTGGCCAAAACAGTCGCATTGTCGGAGATGACTACTAGTCTGCCAACACACTGTGTAGGGCTGTAAAAAGAAACAAGATCTTGCATAATAACTTATATATAAAAAAAGCCTCTGTATCACAAGAAATCAGTGACTTAAAGTCTATAAAAGACTATATTGAATAGTCTATAAAAGGCTACATTGAATCGTCTATAAAAGGCTATATTGAATAGCTTTTAATTATCTAATGGTAGACTCAAATATGTTAAGCTTCTGAGATCACAAAGTTTAACCTCTGGCCCTTCTAAACAAGCTAGGGCATATCATAAAGCACCCTTCATAGTAGCCTCACAGAGTCACCCTCTGTGCCCTTGTCATGAAATGCCCCTCACAACAGCCACATAGCATCACCCTCTGTGCCCGTTTCACTGTGTTAGTTTTAACTTTTGTGCAGGGTTTTCAAAGCAGACCGCTGGCAAAAATATTCCTGTAATTCAAATAGGTACTTTTGTCTTCTTATCAAGATTTAAGTTTTGCCAAGTCTAAGTTAGTTAGCAGGACCCAGCTAGCCATGGAAAGAGCTGCAGGGAGTGTAAGAGGTTTGGTCTGAGCAGACGCCCACATGTTCCTGTGTCACGAAGAGACCAGTTCCTGACATCTAAACACTCCCTATCATCGTGCTGTGATGTGCTTGCTGTGGACAGACATCACTAGCGTGCTACAGTCTGGTAGTCCTCTTGTTTGCATTAAAGTTCTTAATACTCACAGGAACCGCTTGAGGAGGAAGGCCTGGGTTAAGCACCGGGTGGCTAGAACTCCATGGAAAGCCCCAGGTATCAACAGCTGGGCCTGGAAATCTCAAGCTTCCTGATTTTAAGCAATGAACCTGGAAGCCTTTGAGCAGAGTAAGCTGAAGGATGGGCAGGTAAGAAGATCTGGAAATTACCCTCATTCATGACACGAGCTCAGAGAGTTTTGACCATCTGGTAGGTTCTGACACAGACATAGGAACATCTTCTAACTGTGAAAAGATATTTGGCAGAATATGCTTAATGAGAGAACTCTTGCCTAAAATGTATAAGAATCTGGGTTTGATCCTCAGTGCAACTTAAATGATTCAATTACTTACTAATTATTATTACTAGTTATAATAAGTAATCACAATAATTATTAATCAAATAAACTAATACATAGATAAGCAATACATAAATTGGTATAGAGATCCAAAATAGAGAAAATGCTAAGAGTCCTGAATAAAAACCACAGACAGTCTGGTAGTGGTGTTGTCCCCTTGTTGTAAGGGTATCTCCATTTAAAGTGTGTGTGTGTGTGTGTGTGTGTGTGTGTGTGTCTGTCTGTCTGTCTGTCTGTCTGTCTGTCTGTCTTAGGAAGCTTCTAGAGTACTAGGTTTCCATATGGCATTTTCACAAAACACTTAGTTCAGTTATCCTAAACTCCTGATATTCCCTCTCTACCCTGCCTTCCCACCCCACCCCAATTTAATCCTTTTAATTCCATTTTTCACTTTAAGTTTAGATTATTGTGTTCCATTTTCCCTCACTGGAAGTCCCCCAGCCATTAATCGCCCTTCACTAAATTCCTGACAAGTCTAGGTGTTCTAAATGGAACACATATACCTAAACATTCAAAGGTATCAACCAGAAATGAGAGAAAACATCTGATGCTTCTATTTCCACGTCTGGTTATCTTACTCAGTAGTACTCAGGATGTAGTTCAATTTACATGCAATTTACATGCATAAATACATACAATTTATTTACAATTTTATAATTTAATTTTTCTTTTCTTCGTTTATTTTTTTATTTAGTACTTTTCTTTCATTAAATATATCTTAACTGCAATAGAATTACATAATTTTCCCTTAAAGAGTATTTCTGTGGAAGTGAACATTTTCATTATTCACTCATCAGTGGATGGACATCTAGGATGCTTCAGTTTTTTAACATTTATGAATAGAGCAGCAATGAACATGTATGAGCTGGTGTGTATTTTGTAGATCACAGCATGTATCACTTTGAGGTTATCCTAAAACGGGTGGCAGAATATGAAGAAAGAACAGACTCATTGCAGAAAAGCTGGGGAAGGGTGAGCCACGCCCTCTGATGGAGACGCCTCATCACCCTAAAGGAGGGAGTGAGTTCACCATATAAAGGTGGAGGAGAGATTGGATTTATTTATACAGGTGGAGGGGGTCCGTGGTTACGTACCTGGAGCTGACTTAGTTAGTAAACCTAGAGTGGTGTCTCTGTAATGAAGCAGTCTCGGGCAGCATCATCTGGGGGAGGAAGCTAAGGCTGGTACCTTTTGCACACACTATCAAGATTGTACCTGGACCAGGGGAAAGCATTGCTATTCCTGTGAGTCTGAGTCCTTGACAGGGCTATGCTCCTGTCATGAATGCTCATTCCTCTGAGAGTGTCACTACCCTAGAGGTGGTGGGAACAGGGCCAGTGGAGCCTAAAAGTGAAGCGGACTAAAAGTCTCGTGGAACAGCCACATTTATCTAGAGCATCAGACACGTTATGTTCTGAAGATTAGTCAGGATCATAGGAGCAAAGTTCACAGAATTTCAAGCTGTAGACAACCACAAGAACAAGTTGTTGGTGGTTCAATAACAGCTGTGCATAATCCGAAGCAAACACACTCCTATTTACTATACCTGGGAGGAGAATTCAAATACACTGCAACAACAGTCCTGGGCTTTGGAGGGCTGATGTCACAAGATTTTTGTCATGTTTTATTGGCGTTTTCTCACAAGCAATAAGAATTATGCTCACACAGCTACATTCAAGGACCGTGTTCCAACACAAGAGCATTCTCATTCTCTATATAATAGGACATAAAATCCTTTGGGTATATGAATCCTTAGTTCCTAGCTGGATCATCCCATGCTAGGAACTAAAAACACTTAGTACCAGGAATGCATTCTTCTTTTGAATTGTTGGCCAGTGGGTTCCCATGGACACCCAAAGCATTGGAGGCTAATTCCAGAGCTCTTAGTTACCTTGTAGAGCTTGACAGTATTGCCCCATCTTTTGACCACTGAACTTGGAGAAATCACACTAAATTCTCACCTTCAAGTGTCATCCCTACTAGCGAGTGTTCATGGTGCGGAAGGTGCTGTGGATGCTGCCAAAGGAGGAAAGTAACCCCAAGTCTCACCCAGCTGTGGACCCTGACTTCCACACTTGGGCAGGAAAGGGGTGTGTAGCCATTCATGAAGTCAAAAAGATCTATACGCAGGAAAAAAACTTAAGGAAAAAAAAACTAATAGGAAATTTAAAAAGCAAAGAATTATTTGGAGACCAGGAGGAGAGATGACTGGTAGAGCACATGTTTAGTGTAAGACCCTGGTCTCAATCTCTAGCAGGGAGGAGGAGAAGGAGGGGATACAGAGGGGTGAGCAGTGGTAAATCTGGCTAATAGAGCGGTGGCCTATATTCTCAGCATTGGAGAGACTGAGCCAGGAAGAGTATCTAAGCCCAGGAGTACGAGAGCAGCCAGAGCAACAGTGGAACTTCAAAATTATAGCAATAATAATAATAATAATAATAATAATAATAATAACAATAACAATAACAACAACAGCAGCAACAACTTTTCCTTATGTTATAGCAAACAAAAGTAGAAAGATAAATTAATACACTAGACCAAAATTAACTAGCATTATTGAATACAAACAAAAATATTGTTTAAATTAGACAGTTTGGTAGGTCTGACATCAGAAATGACCTTCCTTTTCAGATGAAGACAGCCAAGATTTAGGAAAGACTTTCACCATGCCTGCTTTCTTACCAGATTAAAAGTCTCTATTCCATAGAATGCAAATTCTTCCTCTAAGCTCCTTCTGTTACCTACGGCATGACAACTACACTGTGCAAATGGTTAGCATAGACACCACTTACCTAGCGGAATCCTTGGGAACAGGTCTGTTCAGCTTTCTACAAACCCCAAATGACATCCCAAATGGCCATTCCAGAGCCCAGTGCTGGGTCCAAAAGAGACCCCAACTCCCCAAGCTACAAAAGGCATTCCAAATATCCATATATGGATCAATCTGAACTATAGGATGACTTGTGATGGCTGTTAGATAAAACCTGGCATTCCTCAGGAAATTCTGAAGCCAGTTACCCTCCACCAAAAGAAATCATTTTATCACTGGCAAAGGAAAAAAAATGATTATCTGTGGTGTCTATTAGTACAGTGAAGTGAAGTGCATGCAGGCTTCCATGTTCCCTTACTATCTTACTATGAAAGGTCCCTGATAAACATGTCAAAGTCTATGTGTGCTTGAATCCTAGCCCTTCTCACGGATTCTTCTATCTTCCAGCTCTCAGGATTCCCTAACACCAATTACTCATTCTCCTCATAATACTGCTTATTTGCTCAGCCTCTCTCTCTCTCTCTCTCCTCTCTCTCTCCTCTCTCTCTCCTCTCTCCTCTCTCTCTCCTCTCTC